>NW_026652302.1:3731243-3756917 GCF_009828535.3 Hylobates moloch | reverse complement strand
AAAAAAAAAAAAAAAAAAAAAAAAAAAAAAAAACAGTATGCTGCAAGAGACCGAATTTAGAAACCGATATGAGAATCTAGTCTATTAAGCCAGACATTAAATAGAATTGTAAAATGTAAATCAATATCAATATTTTTGCTAAATATTTTTGGGTTTAGAAAGCATAGCATTTGTTCAGAAAAATAAGTTATTTGTGTTAACTAGTGTTGGGTTTATTTTTTAATGAATTAAGAATTTGAAATTATTTTTAAATTTTAATTTGTATTACAGTAAATATGAATGTATATCAGTACATATGAAACATATAAAACACATATCAGCACAATAAAAGCCTTTTGATCTCCATTGATTTTGAGGAGTGTAAAAGGTTTCTGAGACGAAAAGCGTTGCAAGCTTGTGCTCTAGAAAACCATGGATAGAATGCTTCTTTTCAACTCCTCTTCATTATTGTTTTCTCTTTTGAAATTTTCTTGCTAGCATTCTCCTTCCTGTGTCAGTACAGCCCTTTGTTCTTCTTTGGTCTACCCCTCTCTTTTACATCCTGGTTCTCTTAACAGTGGCCTGCCAGGCGGTTCCTCTGGATTGAGAATTTACTTCCATATCCCATTCTCCAAATCCAGACATCAGTCTCTGATGCTAAAACTATACTTCCTGCAACTGCGGGACTACCCAGATCTCTGTCCTTGCCCTTAACAAATACATTTCCATCTCCACAAAATCAGGCTCTTTTTCTTTACCTGCTGTGTGACCTGTGTTAACCTGATCATCTCCAAGGGCCTTTTCAGTTCTGTATTTTTACTGTCTGCAGCTAATATGTCTGCTTCTGTCTAAATTTCAGATGTTGTTCTCCGCCAGTAGAGAAACTGGGAGGCCAAGGCGGGCAGATCACGAGGTCAGGAGATGGAGACCATCCTGGCTAACATGGCGAAACCCCATCTCTACTAAAAATACAAAAAAAAAAAAAAAAAAAAAATACCCAGGCGTTGTGGTGGGCGCCTGTAGTCCCAGCTACTCTGGAGGCTGAGGCAGGAGAATGACGTGAACCCGAGAGACAGCTTGCAGGGAGGCAGAGCTTGCAGTGAGCCGAGATCACGCCACTGCACTCCAGCTGGGGCAACAGAGCGAGACTCTGTCTTAAAGAAAAAAAAATCCAGATTTTGACAAATTAAAAATAAATGTATATTTTCAAGTAATGTTTGAACTTAAATATTTCTGCAGAAGCATTGCCTATTTTTGGTGAATCTCTAGGAGTAAAATACACCTACCAATAGGGCTGAATGTGTGCACACTGAGTATAGGAAGCTGCTTTGGGATATGGGGAATCTGGTGCTTTGTAAATCAAACTTTGCAAATCAAACTACTTATGTGAAACTCCATTCTTTCCCTCTTAATTGCAATGACATAAGGCTTTTGTTGAACTTGTTGGTTTTAGGTAATGGGTGATCAGGACTTCCAAGCTTTTTGTGTATTGTAACATGTAACTGAAGGACTGTTATCCTATATTTATTGTTAAAGTTGTTTTCCAAAGTCTCATGCCTTTGAAGTATTGTTTCTAAAACTTCTCATGCTGTTTACTTGTCCAACAGGCTCACAATTTCTTCCTGTAACTTATCCCAGTGCTCACACATTATGCCCAGAAGAGCGTAATGTCATCTTTAAGTATGATTATCTCTATGAAATTATTTTTAAACAGATTACTTTATTAAAAAATATTACATGAGATTAATCCCTGAAGTTGGTTGAGAATGGAGGTAGGGGGGAAAAAAGATTCTCATCATTTAAAGTTTTCCACTCAGGTGATTCCCCATTCCCTGTTGTTTTGAAATTAAATTTTAAAAAAAATTCTCAGAGGTTTTTGAGAGAGCAAATTGTCTGTTGTTGTATTTTTTTCTAATAGATACACTGTCATGTGGGTTTTTTTTAACCAAAAAAAAAAAAAAAAAACAACCAAACAAAAAAATAACAAATAAAAAACCCTCTTGCTGTAACTTGCCCCTGGTGTTCCTTAATTGTATTGCAGCTGTACAAAGATTAGATTAAGGGCAGTAGAATTTCCTGAGGAAACTATCTTGTTTTTAATTCCCTCACTGTGTCTGCCTCCTCATTTCAGAGTCTGGCAATTTCAGGATAGCAGACCAAAAAGTACTTAATTCATGAGTGCTTTTTATTAGCATATGGCTTCATAATTATTACCTAAAGACCCAGAGTAAAATACTGATAAACCAAGTTCACCCCCATGTGTTACTGTTGCTTATGCTCTTTTCCTATAAAAGGCTCTGAGAATTATTGCTTTGAGAGAGTATTGTGTTCTCTTAACTTAAAAGTATTTTAAAATTATTTCATGGTGTTGTTTTCTTTAACAAATGTATTCTCATTTGAGTGTGTCTAATGCATATATTTAAAATAAGAAGAAAGGAGAACCTAAGCACATCCTATGAGTTTTTCATCTACTATTCCAGTTGAAGAGAATTACTCCCATCTGTTCTTGACACTTTTGTTGATTCCATTAGTATCTAATAATATGTCTGTGGTATTAAATCAAATTGGTCTTCTATGAAAGATTTCAAAATTCAGCATGTCAGTTCCTTCTTAAGAAGATGTTCAGGTGCTCCTGTTTTCAATAATATGGTAGATTAGTCACACAGAATAATCTTCCCAAGTGCCGGAAGTGGTGGAAGTAACTAAATTGCTGGAAAAATATTTTAAAATGTGTATAACATCATTCCAAATGCATTCCTGAACTTTCAGGAAATCAGTGAATTTTAAAAGCCCCCCAAAATTCTAACGATACCAGGAAACCAGATCAGCAAGCCCCAAGGCTGGTTTTTATCTTGTGGATGACTACCCATCTCTAGTTATCTCGAGCTTCCATGGTGGTATGAGGGGTATGAGAGAGGGGAGATAAAAGACAGCATGTTCCCAAGATAGTGAACATAATAAGAGATGACCCCATAGACACTGGACTCACAGGAAAAGTGAGGATTAGAACTAAACACTCCCAGTAAAAGTAAGAATTAGAACTAAACCTTGCTATGCAAAGGGGATACTGAAAAAAATTCACATCAAGTGCCAAGTGGAGAAAAAGATTCTTCTTTGATTTTCGATAATCCCAAACTAGCCCTTGCAGTGGGCTTGAGATCCGAATTCACACTACCTGGGTGATTCACATAGACATATATGAAACTTTACACCCATCAATGGCAGAATCCTGTTTTTTCAGAACACATGGAACATTCATGAAAATTGATCCCATGCCATATCCATAAATTTAACTTCAACATATTGCAACGGATTGTTATATAACTCATCTCCTTTGACCTCGGTGAAATTAAATTGAATATTAATAACAAAGAATTACTAGAAAAACTAAGTATGTTTGGAAATTGTACAATTGTGTGCAAAAATTGTATATATGTGTATGTGCATACATATATATGTGTGTATACATAAACATAGATATATGTGTGTGAATATATACACACATATACACTTATATCAGTGGTTGAAGATAATGTGGTAATAGAGATATGGACTCTAAATATGTGGGCATATGGGATTACTTAAAATTGTGTTGTGGTAACAAATGGAATTTGGAAAATACAGAAGCATAATTTAAATGTATTCCCCTCAAAATCAATATATATTAAATTTTGATAGTAAATATATGTGTATGAATTTATATATTCATAAGTGAATAAATAGTACTTTCAAATGTAAAAGTGAAAGAAAAAAACAACTATTTACTTATATGATTTAGAATTTTCATTTTAAAATATACAACTAAAAAATTTTTTTTCTTTTTTTGAGACCGAGTCTCACTCTGTTGCCCAGGCTAGAGTGCAGTGGTGGGATCTTGCCTCACTGCAACCTCCGCCTCCTGGGTTCAAGTGATTCTCTTGCCTCAGCCTCCTGAGCAGCTGGAATTACAGGTGCCCACCACCATGCCCAGCTAATTTTTGTATGTTTAGTAGAGACAGGGTTTCACCATGTTGGCCAGGCTGGTCTCGAACTCCTGACCTCAGGTGATCCACCCGCCTTGGCGTCCAAAGTGCTGGGATTACAGGCGTGAGCCACCGCATCCAGCAATAACTAAAACATTTTCAGTATATAAAATCACTTTATTTTACAGTACTTGTTTCTCCAAATATTTTAATTTTAGTGAATAATTCGTTGAGAATGAGATAGTCGGTTGTTTCATATTCTGAAGGTTTACTGGTAAATTATTCATAAGAAATATAGGCTTTTACAAGTTTTCTGAAAAATTTATACATTAAAACTCAGACATGAGACTATAAATTTATAAATTCTATGAATGATTCCTTGGGACTACTTGAATATTCAATTTTAGAAAGCAAAATTCATGTCTCTACTAATCAGTGTAGAATGAATTTAAAATTTCCCAACATACCCCTTGGAGAATAAGTCATAATGATTTTGATATTTTTTAGCAAATTACTGTGATTTTTTTAATTAAAACCCTCTGTTGTGTTATTCTTATTGTATGTAAATGTGCACACTGAAGTGGAGAAGAAGGGGGATGCATGGTGAGTTACCAGTGACCTGCATGGCTGTCGGAAAGTGATTTATGAAGTAGAAGACCTTGAAGTAAATTTACTGCTATGATAGTAATGACCTACTTATTGCAAATAAATGTAGAAAATAAAACAAAGTATAATAGAAATTACCAATTGCCAGCCCACGGTAGTTACCCTAAACTTAAAATATTATACTTGGTACCCCAGTACTTAGTAGGTGCCAAATAAAATTTTTTGGATGAATGAAAAGATGTTTGCATGCTTGCAAAAAGACTAATCTATAGTTGAAGCATTTGCACTCCTCAGAATTTTTAAGAAGGAAAGAGACGAACAGAGAGATTGAGAGAAAGAGAGACAGAGAGAAAGAAGGATAAAGAAGAACTTTCCAAATGAATAGAGTTTTCCATCTAATGAGAAATCCAGAGTGTGCTCCTCCTGCCACAAATCCTGATTCTTTCATTTGACCATTTCCATTCCATTTTTTTTTTCTCTTAATGAATAGTGAGAATTTCTACAAACTTATTGGGGCTTACTATGTACTAAACAGAGGAAAAAATTAAGAGGAATTGGAGGTACAGAATATGAGTGTAAAAATTGCAGGAATTTGGTTTTATTTACAAAAATGTGATACATACATGAAAACAGAATGAAAAGAAAACAAGAACAAATAAATATTCTTATTTTTCCACTAATTTTCATTCTACTGTTGGGTAGCATTATATGTTTGTTCATGTATCTCTCCCAATATAGATCACCTTGAAATTTTCAATGTATATATTTTAGATATTTCTATCTTGAGCCACCTTACAGATGTTATAAAGGAAAGTAAGACAACAGTATAAAATGGAAATATTATAAATTAGAATAGACTATGAGAAAACAAAAGTTTCAAAGCTTAAATACTCATATTTGATTGTTTATTATGTGCTAAGTGAGGTTTATGAGTTTAACATATATTAGCTCACTTCATGCTCACAACAACCTGATAGGTTAGATATAATAATTTTTCTTACTTTATAGATAAGAGAAGCACAAAATTAATTTGCCCAAAGTTTTTTTGCTAATAAGTCAGCAGAGTTGAAACAAGACAATTCTGCCTTTGGCTGGGCGTGGCAGCTCACACCTATAATTTCAACACTTTGGGAGGCTGAGGTGGATGGGCCACTTGAGGTTGGGAGCCGGGCCAACATGGTGAAACCCCTTCTGTACTAAAAAAACAAACATTAGCTGGGCATGGTGGTGGGTGCCTGTAGTCCCAGCTACTCAGGAGGCTGAGGCAGGAGAATTGCTTGAACCTGGGAGGCAGAGGTTGCAGTGAGCTGAGATCATGCCACTGCACCCCAGCCTGGGCACTAGAGTGACTCTGTCTCAAAAAAAACAAAAAAAAAAAAGAAAAAGAGAAAAAAAACATAATTCTGCCTTTAATGCATCTTCTGAAAAACTGCTACCAGTGCATCTCTTTTGCATTCACAACACCTAATTCACTCACTTAATTTTTATTGCATGTATAGAACAGTGATGATCATTCTAAGACATTCTAAGAGGCCAATCAGAACCCAGAGGCCAGAGAAATGAGGTGACATAGAAAGGCAGTCAGATGGGTACATGGCAGGGACTGGAATTCCTTCTCCTGACTTCCAGATGTGGGCTCATTTTTCTTCTGAGCAGCCAGTCTGACACATGTTATGAAAATATGTGATTCACATGATAAAACCTTTGTATTTGTGATATTTGTCAAGATACAGTTGTCTGAATGTAGAGAATTATTAAGATCTATTCAAATACAAATGTAATACTAAATAAATAAAACAAGAAACTTATTAGACAATACTTATGAAATCTATGTAACTTGTATCAGCAATGCCTTTCCTATAAAATGAAATATTCAAAATATTCCAAGCTTCTGAATCCAATTAGTATTATTAATATTAATACTCAAATCCAGAGAGTTTCAGTGCTATACTCACCTACGTGGAAAGCCCAGACCTTTTAGGAGTTCTCATTCTTAGAGTATTTCAAGGAATTCCCAATGTTTTACTCAAGTATATGTCCATGTGTTCGCCTATCGTTAGTCACGTGTTACTTATAATCAGCCATCATTCCTCAGTGCCAATCCTTGCCAATTCTCCCCATGCAATGACAAATGTTCTAGAAAAGTGAGGATAATGGCCATTCCCTCTGTGTTGAGCTCGGCTGGGGAAGCCAAATGCTATTTTCTCTCTCAGTATTTCTGTGCTTGAAGTAAAGCTCTATCTATTCTTATACACAGCCATTCTTCTCCCCAGGTACTCACAGGCCGAGAACAATCATTTTGGTTCTATTCCTATGTTGGATTTAATAAGCAAGATGGCTTTTCCTCTTGTGATGAATTTATCTCTCTAGGCATTAAGATATCACGTATTAGATTTAGTCTTGCCTCCTATAAATCACAATGGCAGTTACAAAAGTCTCCCTGTAGCTGAACCCGTAGTTTATCAGAGTAGGGGATAGACACATTGTGAGAAAGTGGAGTTTGGGGGAGATAGGAAATGGGGGTCATCTAATTTCACAGGACAAATTTATCCATTGGCCAGTCCAACCTGGTCAGAGCACCTGTTTACATGTATATGGAACCAAAAAATCCTGATGAAATAGATATCTCCCTCCCCAGTTCTATTGCTGTTGCCAGGCAATTTCTTCACTGATAGTTATTTAAGCACTAGCATAAATTTCCCTGCTTTAAACACATTAGCAAAAATGTGCCAAATATACATTTTCTTGGAGAGAAATCAAGGGACTACTAAGTTTCTTGCAAAAACCATCAAAGTTCAATTTCCCCAGACAGACATTCTTCATAGTCTTGGAAGCAGTCACCTATGTACCTTGTAGGTAAACAGGTAGGCCCTTTGGAAGTGGAAAGGACTTTGTTTTGAGTCTTCCACCTAAATTCATGTCACAGAAAAATTGCTCACCACTTATTAAAATGGTAAAGAAGGTTTTATTCAAGACTATTGCAATAGAGGAGACAGATGGAACACAACTCTGAATACAATATGGACAAGTGGGGATATGTAGCCAATGGGCAAAGAGAGGGAGTCAGTGGATGGGAAATTACTAAGAGGCGATATCAAAGATAGGAGATTCTTTTTTTTTTTTTTTTTGAGAGGGAGTCTCGCTCTGTCGCCCAGGCTGGAGTGCAGTGGCGCAATCTCGGCTCATTGCAAGCTCCGCCTCCCGGTTTCACACCACTCTCCTGCCTCAGCCTCTCGGAGTAGCTGGGACTACAGGCGCCCGCCACCACGCCCAGCTAATTTTTTTGTATTTTTAGTAGAGACAGGGTTTCACCGTGGTCTCGATCTCCCGACCTCGTGATCCGCCCGCCTTGGCCTCCCAAAGTGCTGGGATTACAAGCATGAGCCACCGGGCCCGGCCCTAAAGATAGGAGATTCTTGTTAAAGGCAAGCCAAGGCTGAGGCCTAGTTGAGAAGAGGGCTCAGAAGAGTCAGACAAAAATCTGGATAAGGTGAGAGTCTTTATCAATCCCTGAGAACAATGCTCAGAATGGATGCCACTAACCAGAGTTACATTCAGGCTTTGAGAATCATGCTAGAAAAGTTCGGAAATGTAGAGAGAGGCTGTTTGTTTATTATACTTCCATATTTATTCATCCAAATTGTTCAAGTGCTAACTTTCCAATCAACTCAGTATCAAAATGTCTTAATTTATGACTTTTATAAAGGTCATAAAAGATTCTGAAATAGGAAATTATTTAAATAATATTCAAATAATTTGATAATAATGTCCCTGGATCCTCCCCAAATATTTATGCTCTTATTTATTTTTTCAATGATGGCTACCATCTTACTGCTATCTCCTCTTTTACTATACACTTCTTTTAGTATACTATACGATATGATATGATACGATGTGATATAAGATACAATATGATACCTCTATTCCCTATCTGCACATATAACTTTACCAACTTATCACAGATTTATTAATTTAGAAAAATAATCTGGAAAAAATCTTTTTCATCCTTTATAATCTACTTAGGAAATAGTTTCCATAATTCATAAAATCATGCAACAGCTGAAAAAGGCTTTAATGATCATCTTTTCCAACCCTCTCATTTAGCAGTTTAGGAAACAGAGGTCCAGACCAGTTAGTATTTTAATTAAGTTTGGTAGTTAATACTGAGCTAAAAATAAACACAGAATTCCATATCTTAAGTTTAACATTGATTCTAGTAACAAAAATAGAATTAAGAATTTTTTTAAAGGCTTGGACTAAGCATAATAGAAAATACTAGTTCCTCTTGCTCCTCTCAGAGGAGATAGGTAAGGACTCGTTATCACCATCTTTAGCTATAAAAGAGTTGATATGGTGTCTGAATTAAAGAGTTTCTTGCACTTTGTACATCCTGAGATTTACACTGAATATGTTATTTACCAAGAGTTCTATTCAAATATCAATGGAAATTATAGGAAAAGCCTTAAACCAGAAGTAGAGAGATTTGTAGCTTTTCCCTGAGATTGTCACCAACAAACTGTATGATACTCCAGGTTTCTTAACCTTCCTGATCACAGTCTTCCCAACTGCAAACTAAGAAGAAGATATAATTATTTAGGTTTCTTACAGTTTGAAAATGCTGGCTTTTAATCTTGCAGTAAACTGGATGGAGGTGGGTAAGATAAATATATATAAAGAAAACACCTCACACTGGGTTAGTGTACAGTATGTCCTCAACATAAAGTTTGGGAATTAAGGGAATTATTACCCTTTGTTTCCTGCCCTCCCTTCTTCCCTTCCTTCCTTCCTTCCTTCCTGTACGAGATGGAAGATGCAGAATGGGGAATGATGGGGAGCCTGGGTGGGCAGGTGAGCATCAGTGTTAGTGAGCAGACTGTCTTAGACTCTAGACCACTTACTTGATTAGAATGTTAGGATACACTACTTGGGTCCTAAGGGAAAACAGTATAAAATCAGTTAAAAATTTTAACTAAGAGAAGGAATATTCTCTTTAACAAATCACCAATGTAATCAGTTTTATAGCTTTAATTTTCAAGATTCAAATCTAGACATATTCTCTTTAAAAAAACCCTAAACTTCATGTAGAGCTGATATATCAAATATCTAACAGGAGCATATCAACATGAAATATTAATGAAGAACTGGTAATTAGTGGTTTTTATTCCTCGTTCAGTGGCCTTACTAATTAGCAATCAAATACTTTGACTGAATTATGGCCTCTTTTCTCACCAGTGCCCTCATTCATTAGCCTAAGTATTTAAATCCTTTTTGTGTTCTCAACCTTTATCAACTATGATCTTTCTTTTACAGTGGGATCTAAATATACTTAGAAGACTAAACAATATTTCTAGCCCAAAGCAATGCCCCTGTCTAATTTGAGCAGTTGAGCAAAAATCACAGGCAATAAGTTAGTTCTTGTGTAGAAGCCTTAGTCACTTGAACTTGATTGAAGTGTGTGATGGACTTTTCTTTGCTTGGAGTGCACCATAGTCAATACAGTCAGGATTGGAGAATGCATGTGAATAACAGACAGTTGGGAGGTTTTCACGTTTGGGGAGCAGTTTTCAAAGGCAATGCCACAGTTTCTGAAAGCCACAGAAAAGTTGTGAATGAAACACGGATGATGAGATTGAAGGAGAGACACAACCTGTTCTTTTTCCACTCTGGAATGGGCTGCATTCATACATAACATCTCTGTAAGGTTTAATGACTAAGCAACAACCAGAAAACCCAATACCACATGTTGTGTACGGTGTCACAGGAAAGAGACTGTTAACTGTCTAAAGAGAAAAGGCCTCTTGAGGTGTCTGAAATTGACTTTCTGGAGGAGAGAAAGGAAAAATAAATAAAGTCTCTGAAATGACAAACAGAAAAGATAGTGAGTGCAAGCAAAAATGAACTGGTTTCCCTAACTTCCAGCAAAGTATTTGGGTTGAGGCAACAGTGAACCCCAGCTATGAGAAGGCACAGCAGGTTCTTGAGGTGCTGGGACAGTAATTTCAGAGGGACTTTAAGAAGGGGAGAAATCTTCGAGGACAACCAGAAAGTTCAACCATGACAAAAAGACCTTTTGCCACCTTAAAGCCAGGATGGGCATGTAAAGGAATTGGCACATCGCACTTCCACATATCACAGTATGCAAAAGCATAAGCTCAGGGGCCAGGCTGCTGGATTCGAATCCCAGTTCTGCTCCTTACCAGCTGTGGGACCATGGGCAAATTCCTTAAAATCTCTTTTCTTCAATTTCCTCTCAGAATAGTGCTTGGCACTGTGAGTACATATTCACTACCATTAAAATATCAACAAATGTGTATTGTTTTATATAAACTTATGTTTACTAACAAAACATGACTATGCTGCAAAAGTTCCTGTCTTGTACTTTGGATATTTCCAGGAATGTCAGATAGAAGAAAGGAGACTATATCAAGCAGGATATGGCGTTTATAAAGATCCAAGGAAATGCGTGTGTTTGCGTGTTGCAGGGGGGTGGGGTGGGTAGGATCAACCGCGTGCAACAAATATATCATTCCCTTTTTGCATGAAGTCAAATGGGAAATTTACATAAAAGACATTGTATACAAATTTATTACATAAGTATATTTTTCCACGGGAATATCCTTTCATCGATTCTCAAAAGATTAGGTATTTCGAGCTTACTTGTCCATAAGCATTTTTATAAAGAATATTTTGTCACATACCTACCTTGAGCAACTAATTAAAAGCAATGAATCTTGCTCGTAAGTTAAAATATAGCTTGGTATTCGACTCAGCTATGACTCCCACAGATGTCTGTTGGAATTCTTATTGAAGTGGGAATGGCAGTCAATCCAGCCAGAACCCAGTAAGTCTGTGTGTCCGAAAGGCAGTCTTCCTCTCACTTGCCACAAGCATGTACACTACGTCAACACATCTCTGAATCCCAGTGCAAGAGTTTTCTGGACCCATCAATCTATCACTACCAACAACTTGTTGAAGACTCTTATTTAAAGCCTCAATAAAGATGACTCCTTCCTGCTTTTGCTCCAAATGCAAATCAAGTAGATAAATGTACATAGTATGGCAAATTGAGTTACACTATAGTTGATTCAATACCAAGATTTCTTTCCAAGTATTAAAATGTCATATGCATTTGCTCACACTTCCAGTTATTCTTTCTTTACATCTGTATTGGTTTAATTTTAGTTACATAAAAAACATTTTATTTAAAAAATTCAAGCACAGAAACATTATATTGTAAGAATAAATAGTCCAATTTCACTTTAGGTGAATCTCACTCCCCTCTTCACAGGTAATGAGGGTTAACAGTAAGTAGGTTGCAATTCATTTCAGGTAACTTTTCTTTTTTCTTTTATTTGCTTTTGTCTTTTTTTCTTTTTTCTTCTTTTTGTTTTTACTTTTTAATTTCTTTTTGAGGGAGAGTGCAAACGAAGTTCCTCACTACCACAAATTATGCCATTGGGCTTTCCACATTAGGGGAAGTCACAGGGGTCAGAACATCTAGAGTGCAATGGATAAGCCCGACTCTGGGTAAACCACCTTCATAATCACAATATCTCACCTGCCTAGTAAGTATCCCCAGATCGCCTCCCATGCAATATCTAAGATATATACACATGCATATATTTATATATGTGTGTGTAAATGTATGCACATACATACATATAATTTTGTTTTTAAACACATTTTTTACCAAATGTCATGATTCTATACTTAATATCAGCAATTTGCTTTTTCGACTTTTCAGTATGTGTTGGAGATCTTTCCATGCTGGCATATACATGACTGGTATATATATAAATCTGTGTCATTATTCTACAGTACAAATATACTGGAGTTCAACTACCAATGGATGTGTAGGTTGAGTGTAGTTTTGTTAACTATCAAATCCTTGTATTTGCATCTTTAGGCAAGTGGGGCTTATTTATCTAGAAAAGACATCTAGAGGTAGAATCACTGGCACTAGAAAGACTGCACATTAAATTTTTGTTGGATTCTGAAATTTTTCTCTGCAAAAGGCTGAATCAACTTGATATGGTTTGGCTATGTCCCCACCCAAATCTCATCTTGAAGTGTAATACAAATTATAATCCCCACCTGCCAGAGGAAGGACTTGGTGGGAGGTGAGTGGATCATGGGGGCTGTTTCCCCCATGCTGTTCTCATGATAGTGAGTTCTCATGAGGTCTGATGGTTTCGTAAGTGGCAGTTTACCCCTCTTTCTCTCTCTCACCTGCTGCCATGTAAGACGTGCCTGCTTCACCTGTAATCCCCACATATCAAGGGAGGGAGGTAATTGAATTATGGGAGCAGATTTCCCCATGCTGTTCTCATGATATTGAGTTCTCATGAGATCTGATGGTTTTATAAGATAGTTTTCCCTGCTCTTGCTCACTCTCTCTCACTTGCCACCATGTAAGACATGCCTGCTTCCCCTTCTGCCATAATTATAAGTTTTCTGAGGCCTCCCCAGCCATGCAGAACTATAAGCCAATTAAACCTCTTTCCTTTATAAATTACCCAGTTTCAGAGAAATTCTTTATAGCAGTGTGTAAACGGACTAATACACAACTTGTACACACACCTACAGAGTTATTCAGCACTTGTTTTACATCATCATTACCACCTGTAGAGATTAAGCTTTGTAATTTTTTCTACCATGATGGGAAAAAAATGTATCATTTTATTTTCATTTACATTTTCCTGCTTGCTAATGAAGTTGAGCATCTTTTAAAATGTTTTTAAGCTACTTTTAGTTATTTAGTTCATTGTATAATTTTTTGTTTCATAATTTATGGTCCCTATGAATTACAGTAAATAATCTTTTGAAAGTTACATGTGTAACATATTTTCTCCCAGTCTGTCACTTTTCTTTTATTTATCGTAATTTTATCATTTGAAAGTTTTAAATTTTTATAAAGGTAAATATGACAACTGTCTCCTTTATGAAATCTGAATTTAGGGCTTTCTTAGAAAACCCTTCAAAGCCCTAAATTATAAATGAATATTCTCTTTATTTTCTAAACATAATTTTATATTTCTGTACTTTATATATAATTATTTGGTCAATTTCAAAATAATTTTGTGAGGGTGCAAGGTAGGGCAAAACTTAATTTTATTTCCAAACTGTCAAAAAGTTGTCCCACTACTATTTATTAAATAGCCTATTTGTTCCCCATTAATTTCACCACAGGGTAACATATCACACTGCCTTTGTCACACAGTAAATTTTCTTATGTAGCTGGATCTGATCTTATACTCTTTTTCTGTGCAGTCAAGCTGACTCTTCATGAACACCTGTTTAAGTAGGGTAGGTTTAGCTGCTATACAGCTTTACACCATGTATTTTTTAATGAAATTGAGCAAATGCCACTTTTTGATATTTTCAAAATAGTCTTGGTTATTATTATATTTTACTCTTCAATTAAACTTTAAATTAAACATGTCAAGGTTCACAAAGAGTTCTTTTAAGATTTCATATGGGATTGCATTAAATTTATAGATTAATTTGGGGAGAAATAACATCTTTACAATGTTAAATATTATCTTTCAGGAACATGCTATGCCTCTGCATTTATTTAGGCTGCTTTATATATCCTTCAAAGAGTGTTATATTGTTTTTCATAACAGTCTTTCAGATATTTCGTTAGGTTTAATTCTCCCTGTTTTTTTTTATTTCCGCTGCTATTCTGATTGGGATATTGTTCCATGATATGTTCTAATTGATTATTACCCTATAGGGAGAAATTATTGTGTATTAAATTTTCCTTAGTTTTAATAGTATTTTTCAGTTTATTTTCTTGGGTTTTCTACGTAGGTAATCACATTTTATATAAAATATATGGTAGTTTAATCCTTGCATGACCAATGAATACATGTGTCTGTCCTGTTTATATTTGTCTTTATGAAATTTTGCATAGTAATATTGAGAGTAGATACTATCATATTCTTCCTGACTATATGATAGCCTTTCACAGATAAATAAGACATAATGTCACAGAGTTTCAAATTTCCTGTCATCTGTTTTATTCAGAGGACAGTCATATTTCTATAGCTGAAAAATACTTACGAAAATATGATACTGTGCATAAAAAGCAATGCTTCAAATCATTTTAATCGCCATACATTGTAAGTTCTTCATAAAAGCCACCAAAGCTAAAACACAGTGTGTTCAATAAATTTTTATTAGACGGCCAACTGAAATTATTATAATAATGTAATTCTGGCATAAACTTTGACTATATTTTATTCCATATTATATTTTATCTCATATCGATAGACACAAATGGATATATAACAAATATATAAAATATAATCCCAATAGCAAAATAACCACCATGTAACCACATTCAAATTAAGAATGTCTATGTTTTGATCCATATGCAGAAGAATAAAATTAGACCTCTATCTCTCACCATATACAAAAATCAAATCAAAAAAGATTGAAGACTTAAATCTAAGGCCTCAAACTATGAAACCACTAAAATAAAACACTGGGGAAACTCCCCCAGAACTTTGGACTGGGCAAAGATTTCTTGAGTAATACCCCATGACAAGCACAGGAAATTAACGCAAAACTGGACATATTGGATCACATCAAGTTAAAAAAGCTTCTGCACTGAAAAAGAAACAATCAACGAAGTGAAGGAACAACCCACAGAATGGTAGAAAATATTTGCTGACCATCCATCTGACAAGAGATTAATAACCAGAATACATAAGGAGCTCAAACAACTATATAGAAAAATAAACTAATAATCTTATTTTAAAATGGGCAAAAGATCTTAATAGACATTTGTGTTA
Source organism: Hylobates moloch (assembly GCF_009828535.3). Lineage (NCBI taxonomy): Eukaryota > Metazoa > Chordata > Mammalia > Primates > Hylobatidae > Hylobates > Hylobates moloch. The sequence continues at coordinate 3,741,571 of NW_026652302.1, read as the reverse complement.
GTCCATTTTCACATGGCTATAAAGAACTGCCTGAGACTAGGTAATTTATAAAGGAAAGAGGTTTAATTGTCTGACAGTTTCACATGGCTGGAGAAGCCTCAGGAAACTTACAATTATGGCAGAAGGCAAAGGGGAAGCAAGGCATCCTCTTTACAAGGCAGCAGGAAGGAGAAGTGAACACAGGAGGAACTATCAAACACTTATAAAACCATCAGATCTCATGAGAACTCACTCACTATCACAAAAATAGCATGATGGAAACCACCCCCATGATTCAAATACCTCCACCTGGTCTCTCCCTTGACATGTGAGCATTATGGGGATTACAATTTAAGATGAGATTTTGGGTGTGGACACAGCTAAACCATATCAACATTTCTCAAAAGAAGACATACAAATGGAAAACAATCATATAAAAAATGTGCTCAACATCACTGATAATCAGAAAAATGCAAATAAAATCTACAATGAGATACCATCTCACTCCAGTTAAAATGGCTTATATCCAAAAGACAGGGAATAACAAATGCTGGCAAAGATGTGAAAAAAAGGGAACCCCCATATACTTTTAGTGGGAATGTAATTAGTACAACTACTATAAAGAACAGTTTGGAGGTTCTTCAAAAAATTAAAAGTAGGGTCATACAATACAGGAATCCCACTCCTGTGTATATACCCCAAAAGAAAGCAAATTAGTATATCGAAGAGATGTGTTCACTCCCATGTTTACTGCAGCACTATTCACAATAACCAAGATTTTGAAGCAACCTAAGTGTCCATCAACAGATCAATGGATAAAGAAAATATGGTATTTATACACAATGAAGTACTATTCAGCCATAAAGAAGAATGAGATTCTGTCATTTACAACATCATGGATGGAACTGGAGATCATTATGTTAAGTGATATAAGCCAGGCACAGAAAGAGAAACTTTGCATGTTCTCACGTATTTGTGGGAACTAAACATTAAAACAATTGAACTCATGAAGATAGAGATTAGAACTATGATTCCCAGAGGCTGGGAAGGGTAGTGGTAGGGGTAGGGGGAATGGGGATGGTTAATGGGTACAAAAATATAGCTAAATAGGATGAATAAGATCTAATATCTGATAGAACAACAAAGTGACTATGGTCAACAATAATTTATTGTACATTGTAAAATAAAAGCATATTGGAATGTTTGCAGCATCATAATACATATTTGAGGTGATGGATATCCCATTTTCACTGATCTGATTATTATACATTGTATTTCTGTATCAAAATATTTTAATGTACCTCATAAATATATACACCAACTATGTGCTCAATAAAAATTAAAAATTAAAATTTCTTTAAAAGAATATCTACGTTTTGAGATTTATACAAATGAATTCGTGCTGTATGTAGTCCAAAATATTTTGCCATTCTAGTATTATGTAGGTAAGAGTCATCTTTGTTGTTGCAAATAATTATAGTTCATTTATATGCACTGCTTTTTAATATTCCATTTAAAATTGACTAGTCAATAATTTATTTTTATGTTTGACATTTTAAAAACACTTTTGACTGTTTCTAATTTTCTGCAATATTAAGAATAATGCTATTGAAGTAATTATACATGTATTCTTGCATGTGTGTACGATTTTCTCTAGGACATTCCTTAGAAGTGAAATTTCTAGTGCAAAAAGATTTTGACTACACAAGTTTTATAATGCTTACTATAGATTTATTGGAAGATACATGTTATGCACAAAAGGAAGTTCTCTTTCAGTCCTAATTTGCTAATAGTCTAGCATGAGTAGTTGTTGAATTTCATTAAATGCTTTATCTACAGTGAATATTAGCTATTCATAAAATAATACTATATAATAAACCACCCCAAACTCAACGTCTTAAAGCAATAATTATTTCTACTCATTCATATATCTGTGGGTAGGCTGTAGTTAGCTATTCTAGGCTGGGACCATATGTATTGACTCCAAGTTATAGGTAGGATGTGGTCTGCTCCACACCGCTCTCTTCCTCCCTAAAGTAGCAGGCTAGCTGATAAAAGTTCATTTTGTGGCAATGGCAGAAACACAAGAGTCTCGTTTGGTATCAAAGTCATTGACCTCATAGACAGAACACGTAATCATAACATTAAGTGGTAAGATAACTCAGCTGCAAAACTGTCAAGGCCGATTGTTTTCTTTGTTGAAAATGTTTTAATCTATTGATTGATCAATATATTTAATGATTGTAGGAGGATTTAGGCACTTTTTCTTGAGTCAGTTCTGGTAAATTATATTATTTATGGAATTTATTCAGTTTATACATTTTCAAAATCATTGGCCTCAGTTGAGAGGTGCAGCAAGATGGTAGAATAGAAAGCTCCACCTATCATCCCCATCCCTGCATCCCTCACAAGGATACCAAGTTAACAACTATCTACACAGGAAAAGCATAATCATGAGAATGAAAAATCAGGTGAGCATGCATAGAACCTGGCTTTCACTTCATATCCCTGAGAGAGGCACTGAAGAGATAAAAAAGACAGTAAGACAGTTCTGAATTGCCAACACCACTCCTTCCCCACGCCAGGCAGCTGCAGCATGGTGTGAAGAGCCTCTATGGGCACTGGCGGAGAACACAGCAATTCTGAGGCACTGAACTGGACAAGAAAACCAGACAAAGTGAGCTGATGACCACCCATAGAGGAAGAATTTAAATCAGCCCTAGTCAGCAGAGAATCACTTACTTCAGCAGTCCAAACTTGAGTGCCCACAAACCTCACCACCTAGGGCCAAAATGTTCTGTTTCTAAGAAAACTTAAGTCAGTCTAAGCCAAAAGGACTGCAACTCATAGGTAAGTCCTAAGGCTGAACTAGGCCCAAAGACAGTGGACTAGGGAAGCATGTGACCTACTGAGACACCAGTTGGGGTGGCTCCAGGAGTGCTGGCAATGCTGGCATCATGCCTCCCCTAACTCCAGGCACAGCTCAGTTGGGTGCTTTAAAAGACGCCTTCCTTCTGCTTGAGGAGAGGAGAAGGAAGGAGTGGGGAGGACTTTGTCTTGCATCTTAGATACCAGCTCAACTACAGCAGGATAGGGCATCAGTCAGAGTCATGAGGCCCCCATTTCAGGTGCTAGCTCACAGATGACATTTTTAGACATACCTTGGGCCAGAAAGGAACCTGTTCCTTGAAGGAAAAGACCCAGTCCCGCCAGCATTCATCACTTACTAAATGAAGGACCCCTGGGCCCTGAGTAACCAGTAGTGATACCTGGGTGCTACATCAAGGGCCTTGGTGAGCCCCTGAGACTTGCTGGCTTCAGGTGAGACTCAGTAAATAATCAGCTGCGGTGGCTATGGGGCGAAACTCCTTCTCTCTGAGACAAGCAGAGGGAAAAGCAAAGGGGACTTTGTTTTTCACCTTAGGTACCATCATAGCCACAGCGGGTAGAGTACCAAGCAAGGTCATGGGGTCCCTAATTCCAGGACTTGACTCGTGGACAGCATTTTTGGAGCTGCCCTAAGCCACAGGGGAGACCACTGCCCTGAAGGGTGAGTTTTGGGCCAGGCAGTATTCATGACAAGCTAACTTAAGAGACCATGGGCCTCAAGGGAACATCAGAGGAAGTCTGGCCGTACTCCTCATGGCCTAAGGTGGTGACGGCTATGGGGTGAGCCTCCTCTGCCTTTGGAAAGGGGAAGGAAGAATGAGAAGAAATGTATGTTGTGTTTTGAATGCTAGCTCAGCCACAATACAATAGAATATGAGATAGACTTCTATCTAATCTTGTCCAAGACCATCAAGGCGATACCTCTACAAGTCTGCAAGAACCACAGTGTTACTGGGTTTGGGATACTCCTTAAAGCAGAAACTGCTTAGATCACAACACTCAAGTTCTTTCAATAATTTGTGAAAAGCCTTCCCAAAAGGACAGCTATAAATAAGCCCAGATGGTGAAAACTACAATAAATATCTAACTCTTTAATTCCCAGACACTGAAGAACATCTAGTAGCATCAACACTATCCAGGAAAACATGACCCTACCAAATGAATGAACCAAATAAGGCACCAGGGAACGATCCTGGAGTAACAGAGATATGTCACCTTTTAAACAGAGAATTCAAAGTAACTGTGTCGAGGAAACTCAGAGATATTCAAGATAATGCAGAGAAGGAATTCAGAATTCCATCAGCTAAATTTAACAAAGAGATTGAAGTAATGAAAAAAAATCAAGCAGAAATTCTGGAACTGAAAAATACCATTGGCATACTGAAGAATACATCAGAGTACTCCAGTAGCAGAATCAATCAAGCAGAAGAAAAAAAATAGTGAGCTTGAAGACAGGCTATTTGAAAATACACAGAGAAGACAAAAGAAAAAAGGAATAAAAACAATGAAGCATGCCTACATGATCTAGAAAATAGCCTCAGAGGGCCAAATCTAAGAGTTATTGACCATATAGAGGGGACAGAGAAAAAGATAGAGGTATAAAGTTTACTCAAAGGGATAATAACAGAGAACTTCCCAAACTGAAAGAAAAATATCAATATCCAAGTACGAGAAGGTTATAGAACATGATGCAGATTTAATCCAAAGATGACTACCTCAAGGCATTTAATAGTCAAAACTCCTGAAAGCTAACGATAAAGAATTCTAAAAGCAACAAGAGAAAATAAACAAATAGTATATAATGGAGCTCCAGTACATCTGGCAGCAGACTTTTCAGTGGAAACCTTACAGGCCAGAAGAGAGTAGCATGGCATATTGAAAATGCTGAAGGAAAAGAACTTTTACCCTAGAATAATATAACTGGTGAGAATATTCTTCAAACATGAAGGAGAAATAAAGACTTTCCCAGATAAACAAAAGCTGAAGGATTTTATCAATACCAGAGCTGTCCTACAAGAAATGTTAAAGGGAGTACTTCAATTAAAAAGAAAAGGACATTAATGTGCAACAAATAATCATCTGTAGATACAAAACTTACTGGTAGTAGAAAGTACACAGAAAAACAGAGGATATTATAACACTGTAACTGCAATGTGTAAATTACTCTTATCCAAAGTAGAAAGACTAAATGGTGAACCAATAAAAAATCATAAGTACAACAACTTTTCAAGATATAGTCAGTACAATAAGCCATAAATAAAAACAATAAAAAGTTTAAAAGTAGTGGATATGGGGCTGGCGTGGTGGCTCATGCCTGTAATCCCAGCAGTTTGAGAGGCCAATGTGGGTGGATCACCTGAGGTCAGGAGTTTGACACCAGCCTAACCAAACTGGTGAAACCGCATCTCTTCTAAAAATACAAAAATTAGCTAGGCATGGTGGTGGGTGCCTGTAATCCCAGCTACTCAGGAGGCTGAGGCAGGAGAATCACTTGAACCTGGGAGGCAGAAGTGGCAGTGAACCAAGATTGAGCCATTGAACTCCAGCCTGGGTGACAGAGAGAGTCCATGTCAAAAAAACTAAAACTAAAACTAAAATAAAAGACTTAAAGGTGAGACCTAAAACCATAAAAACCCTAGAAGAAAATCTAGGCAATACCATTCAGGACATAGGCATGGGCAAAGACTTCATGACTAAAACACCAAAAGCAATGGCAACAAAAGCCATTGACAAATGGGATCTAATTAAACTAAAGAGCTTCTGCACAGCAAAAGAAACTATTATCAGATTGAACAGGCAACCTACAGAATGAGAGAAAAATTTCACAATCTATCCATCTGACAAAGAGCTAATATCCAGAATCTATAAAGAACTTAAACAAATTTACAAGAGAAAAACAACCTCATCAAAAAGTGGGTGAAGGATATGAACAGACACTTCTCAAAAGAAGACATTTACGCAGCCAACAAAATATGAAAAAAAAAGCTCATAATCAGTGGTCATTAGAGAAATGCAAATCAAAACCACAATGAGATACCATCTCACATCAGTTAGAATGGCAATCATTAAGAAGTCAGGAAACAACAGGTGCTGGAGAGGATGTGGGGGAATAGGAATGCTTTTACACTGTTGATGGGAGTGTAAATTAGTTCAATCATTGTGGAAGACAGTGTGGCAATTTCTCAAGGATCTAGAACCAGAAATACAATTTGACCCAGCAATCCCATTACTGGGTATATACCCAAAGGATTATAAATCCTATAAACACATGCACACATATGTTTTTTGCAGCACTGTTCACAATAGAGACTTGGAACCAATCCAAATGCCCATCAATGATAGACTAGATAAAGAAAATGTGGCACATATACACCATGGAATACTATGCAGTCAAAAAAAAGGATGAGTTCATGTCCTTTGCAGGGACATGGGTGAAGCTGGAAACCATCATACTCAGCAAACTAACACAGGAACAAAAAACCGAACACTGCATGTTCTCACTCATAAGTTGGAGTTGAACAATGAGAACACATGGACACAGGGAGGACAACATCACACACCGGGGCCTGTTGATGGGTGGGAGGCTAGGGGAGGGATAGCATTAGGAGAAATACCTAATGTAGATGACGAGTTGATCAGTGCAGCAAACCACCATGGCACATGTATACCTATGTAACAAACCTGCACGTTCTGCAAAAGTATCCCAGAACTTAAAGTATCATAAAAATAAAAAAGTTTAAAAAGAAAGTAGTGGGGATGAAGTTATGGTGACTATTTATTAGTTTTCTTTCTGCTTGTTCATTTGTTTATGCAAATAGTGTTAAGTAGTTATCGGGTTAAAATAATAAGTTATAAGAGAGTATTTGAAAGCCTCATGGTAACCTCAAACCAAAAAACATACAATGCATACACACACACACACACACACACACACAAAGGAAGAAACTAAATAATATCACCAGAGAAAATCATCTTTACTAGAAGAAGACAGAAATGAGAGAAAGAAGACCAGAAAACAAATAACAAAATGGCAGCAATAACTTCTCATTTATCAATAATAACATTAAATGTAAATGGACTAAACCCTTGAATCAAAAGACAGAGATGGGTGAAATGGATGAAAAAACAAGAGCCATTGATCTGTTGCCTACAAGAAACACACTCCACATATAAAGACACACATAGACTGAAAATAAAGGCATGAAAAAAGATTTCCCATGCCAATTGAAACCAAAAAAGAGCAAGATTTGCTATATTCATATGAGACAAAATAGATTTCAAGATAAAAACTACAAGAAAGGACAAAGAAGCTCACTACATAGGATAAAGGGATCAAGTCAGCAAGAAGATATAACAATTTTAAATATATATGCACCCAACACAGGAGCACCCAGGTATATAAAGGAAATATTATTAGAGAGAGATAGGCCCCAATACAATACAATATTAACTGGAGACTTCAACACCCCACTTTCAGCACTAGACAGACCTTCCAGGCAGAAAATCAAGAACAACAACAACAAAAAAAGAAAAACAGTCTTAATCTGTGCTATAGAATAAATGGATCTAAAAGTATTTACAGAATATTTCATCTGAGAGCTTAAGAATACACATTCTTTTCCTTAGCACACGTGGTTCATTCTCAAGAATAGACCATATGTTAGATCACAAAACAAGTCTTAAAACATTTCAAAAAATTAAAATAGCATAAAGCATCTTCTCTGACCACAATGGAATAAAACTAGAAATTAATAGGAGGAATTTAGGGAACTATAGAAGTACATAAAAATTAAATATTATGCTCCTGAATGACCAATGGGTCATTGAAGAAATTAAGAAGGAAATTGAAAAATGTCATGAAACAAATAATAAGGAAGACACAACATATCAAAACCTGTGGGATACAGCCAAAGCAGTACTAACAGGGAAGTTTACAGCTATAAGTGCCTACATCAAAAATAAGAAAAACTTCAAATAAACAATCTAATGATGTATTAAAGAATTAGAAAAGCAAGAGCAAACCAAACCCCAAATTACTAGAAGAAAAGAAATAGCGTAGATCAGAGCAAAAATAAATAAAATTGAAATCGAAAAAAAATACAAAACATCAATGCAACAAAAAGTTGGTTTCTTGAAAACTTAAAGAAAATGGACAAATTTTCAGCCAGACTAAGAAAAAAAGAGACAAGGTCCAAGCAAATACAATCAGAAATGAAAATGGAGACATTACAACTGATACTGCAGAAACTCAAAGGATCATTAGTGGCTACTATGAGCAACTATATGCTGATAACTAGAAAATGGACAAATTCCCAGATATTGCAACCTACCAAGATTGAACCCAGAAGAAATCTAAAACCTGAACACATCAATAACATGTAACAAGATCAAAGATATAATAAAAAGTCTTCCAGTAAAGAAAAGCCCACGACCTGATGGCTTCACTATTGAATTCTACCAAACATTTAAAGAACTAATACCAATCCTACTCAAAATTTTCCAAAAAATGGAGGAGGAAGGAATATTTTCAAAGTCATTCTATGAGGCCAGGATTACCCAGATAGCAAAACCAGAAAAAGATACATAAAAAAAGAAAGAAAGAAAACTACAGGCCATTATCTCTGATAAATATTGATGCAAAAGTCCTCAACAAAATACTAGCAAACCAAATTCAGCAATACATTAGAGAAATCATTCATCATGACCAAGATGGACTTATCCCTGGGATGCAAGCATAGTTTAACATATGCAAATCAATCAATGTGATACACAATGTTAATCAAATGAGGGATAAAAACCATATGATCATTTCAATTGATGCTGGAAAAGCATTTGATCAAATTTACTATTGCTTCATGATAAAAACTGTCAACAAACTGGGTATAGAAGGAACATACCTCAATATAATAAAATTCATATATGACAGGCCCACAGCTAGTATTACACTGAATGAGGAGAAACTGAAAGCCTTTCCTTTAAGATCTGGAACACAACAAGGATGCCCACTGTCACCACTGTTACTCAACATAGTACTGGAAGTTCTATCTAGAGCAATCAAAAAAGAGAAAGATATAAAGGGCATCCAAATTGAAAGGAAGAAGTCAAATTATCCTTGTTTGCTGATGATGTAAACTTGTATTTGGAAAAACCTAGACTCCACGAGAAAACTACTAGAACAGATAAACAAATAAGTAAAGTTGCAGGATACAAAATCAACACACAAAAATCAGTAGCATTTCTATATGCCAACAATGAAAAATGTGAGAAAGAAATCGAAAACAGTAATCCCATTTACAATAGCCACACATAAAATTAAATACCTTGGAACTAACCAAACAAGTGAATGATCTCTATAATAAAAACTATAAAACCCTGATGAAGGAATTGAAGAGGACACCAAAAAAATGGAAAAATATTCTATGTTCATAGATGGGAAGAATGAATATTGTTAAAATGTCCATGCTATCCAACACAATCTACAGATTCAATGCAATCTCTATCAAAATACCAATGACATTCTTCAAATAAATAGAAAAGAAAATTATAAAATGCATGTGGAACCATGAAAGACCCAGAATAATCAAAGCTATCCTAAGCAAAAAGAACAAAATTGGAGGAATCACATTATGTGACTTCAAATTATGCTACAGAACTATATAGTAAACAAAACAACACGGTACTGGCATAAAAACAGACCACATAGGCCAATGTAACAGAATTCTAACTTCTTAAGATGGATTCTGTTTCTCTTCTAACATAAGCATCTGCAGCTATACATTTCCCTTTAAGAAGCCTTTTCATTGCATCCCATGTTTTACATGCAATATTTTTAGTTTTTATATTTATTATAAGTACTTATGATTTTCATTATGATTTCTATTTTCACCATAAATTATTTGAAACTGTGTATGTTTTCTTAATTTTATTTTTTACTTTTAAATTCATTGCATAAATACCAGATAATGTAGTCTGTATATAATAATTTTATGCAAGTTATTGAGATCTGCTTTTGGCTTGATTTGTGGTCAGTTTCTTTGTATGTTCTACTATGTGCTTGTTTCACTATGTACTTTTTCCTTGATTTGTGGTTAGTTTCTATATATGTTCTACTCTGTTCTCTAATTTGTGAGGTGCTATGTTTTAAAATATTTCTTAAAAGTTTGTTATCTGTGTCACTTAAATTTTTGTCTTTACTGATTTTTGACCACTGGTTCTATCCATAATGAGAAACTATGTTTATCAATAGTGGAGAGGAGTAGATTGACATCTCCCAGTAGTAAAGATCTGTCCTCTTCTTTCTGTATTATTATCCATTTTTGCCAATTTTTTTATTTTAGTAAAATATATACATAAAATAAAATTAGCCAATTAGCAATTTTATATATATATAATATATATTTTATATATATATATATATAATATATATTTTTTATATATATATATATATATATATGATTCAA
>NW_026652302.1:3632904-3731143 GCF_009828535.3 Hylobates moloch | reverse complement strand
ATATATATATATATGATTCAAGGGTATTAACTGCATTCACAATGTTGTGCAACTATCACCACTATCTTTTTACAAAATTTTTTTATCACCCCAAACAAACTCTATGACCATCAGCAACAACTACATACTCCCCTCTGTCCCAGTCCCCATAACTTCTTATCTACTTTATGTCTGTACAAATTTGCCTATTCTGGTATTTCATATAAATGGAATCATACAACATATGTCCTTTTGTGATAGACTTATTTCCCTTAGCACAATGTTTTCAAGTTTCATCCATGTTGTAGCATGTTTCAGAACTCTATTACTTTTTATGGCTCTATATGCCACATTTTGTTTACCTTTTCATAAGTTGATAGACACCTGGTTTGTTTTCATCTTTTGGCTATTGTAAATAATGTTGCAATGAATATTGGCATACAAATATCTGTTTGAGTCCCTGTTTTCAATTCTTCTGGGTACCTACCTAGCAGTGGATTTGATGAGTCATATGACACTCCCATGTTTAGCGTTTTGAAGGACCACCAACTATTTTCCATGGAGGCTGCACCATTTTACATTCTCACCAGCAACATACAAGGATTTCAATTCCTCCACATCCTTGCCAACACTTTTTATTTTCTTTTTTAAAGAAAATTATAGCCATGCCAGTAGTTGCAAAGTGGTATCTCAATTTTCTAATGATTAGTATTGTTGAGCATCTTTTCATGTGACTATGAGCCATTCATATATCTTCTTTCAAGAAATGTACCATTAAATTGTTTGCCAGTTTTTAATTGGGTTGTCTGTCTCTTTGTTTTTCAGTAGTGTACTCGTTCACACTGCTATAAATAACTACCTAAGACTGGGTAATTTATTTAAAAAAAAAGAGGTTTAATTGACTCATAGTTCTACAAGCTGTACAGGAAACATGGCTGAGGAAGCCTTAGGAAACTTTCAGTCATGGTAGAAGAGGAAGCAGGCACATCTTACATGGCCAGAGCAGGAGGAAGAAAGGGAAGGGGGAAGTGGTACACACTTTTAAACAAGCAGATCTTGTGAGAATTAGCTATCACAAGAACAGCAAGGGGAAAATCTGCCCCCACAATCCAATCACCTCCCACCAGGGCCCCCTTCCAACATTGAGGATTACAATTGGACATGAGATTTGGGTAGGAACACAAACCCAAATCTTAACAAGCTGTAAGAGATCTTTTTATATCTTGAATATTAATTCCCTATTAGAAATATGATTTGCAAATATTTTCTCCCATTCTGTAGGTTATCTTTTCAATTTCTTCACAATGTCCTGTGATGTACAAAAGTGTTTGACTTGTGAAATCAAGTCCAATTTACCTTTTTCCTTACTATATCTTGAGGCTACTTAGAGACATACACATACCAAAGTGATAGACCTTTTGATTAAATGAACCTTTTCAATTGTATCTGATAATATTTGATAGCTTATTATCATTTGCTTATTTTTATGACTTCCTCCTATTTATTTAAATATCTCTTTTACAACTATGAGTAATTCTAATCTTAAGTCTTTTGGGGTTTAAGTGTATTAGCAATTATTTCTGGTAACCCTTATACATGGCAGCTTATTTCCTTGTTTATTTGGTGATCTTTAATAATGAGCTCATAATTGGATATTTTTATGTGGAAAACCTATGAGTCTAAACTGGGGTTGCATGGGCCAAAGAAACTTTGCATTTGCATCTGTTGAAAGTTAAGAGCACTTGTGTGCTGGGAACAATCTAGCCCCTTAAAGTTGTGTGGACTAATGAAGAATTTCCTGTATCAGCATTTCCACCTTAAACTGTCACAGGATTTAATCTCCCAATGGATGGTAGCACTAGAAAAAAACAATTGCCCTCAGGGCAACCTTGGGGCTTTCTGTGATTGCTTTTTGTTCGCTAATCTTTTATATCCTTTGGACAGTGGAGAAGGATGCCCTCAAAGATTTCCTTTATTTTTTACTTTTAAACCAAAAATAAATTAAAAGGCATATTTGTTCCAAAGTAAAAGCTTATTTTTTCATTTGTTTATTTGTTTTTTAAACTGGAGAATTTTCAGAAAATTTATTCTGCCATACTGCCAGAAGGGGAGGTCCAAAATGATCAGTTTCTAAATATCACACTATTTCAAGGATAAAATAGATTGTTGCTTCAGGGAAAGCATTACTGGTAGCTGCCCTTGATGAGCTTATTAAATGCTAGGTTTTCCTTATCAGGGATGCTAATTTAGTAGCCTAATTGTTACAGTTAACTATAAGGGGCCACCTCGATAATGGATCATCTGGCCCCAGTCAGGTCTTCAGATAACTGCAGCCCAGGCCAAGACCTGACTACAATCTCAGGAAAGACCCTGACCCAGAACTACTCAGCCAAGCCACTTTCAAATTCATGACATGCTGAAACTGTGGGATATAAGTACTTGTTGTTATTTTAAGCCACTAAGTTTTGTGATAATTTATTATACAGAAATGATAACTAATACATACTGTCATTACTAAAATATTAAGATCCATTATTTTTCTAACAGAAAATGTGTACATATAGTCCTAGGTTGAAATCAGTCTTATGCTCTAGTTTCTTTAAGGATAATTTAGTGAGACCATAAACAACATATTTGGATGAATACATACATAAGGACCAAACCATGGTCATTCACCAAGTCAATCATACAAATGCTTAGAAGCAAATCTTATGCCTGACTCAATAGAAAAATCTACACTACCTGTAAAAAAAGGCATCATAAGAAACTGATGAACATGTTTCTTATTCTCTTTCTCTCAGGGGAACTATATACATCCAACTAACAGAGTTCTTCTGTTTTTTTGTGTGCACATTTACATTTTCTCCTGAAAAATAAAAGCAGTGCAGAATTTGCAAATGATAATTTCAGATTCACTGTGATTTCAGTAGCACTATTAGTTGTGGTAATGATAATAAATTATATCGTTAGTTAACAGAATGCCACTCAGCAATTTTTTCCAACTTTAACACTAAGGCTTAAAAGAAATTATGTTGCAAAAATGCAATAGTTTGCAATGAAGTAAAAAATGTCTTCTACATAGTGAATATAATTGTCACTGTTAATGCTTGGAATATATGACGATTTTTTAAATGGAGCTCTTCTTGCTTGATCTACTTTTTATTACAGCATGTAGGTGACAATAAAGGCTGTTAAAAGGTGGTATGTTTGATCACAGCCCATGGGTACCAATAAAGAGCCTCTATTTATTTAAATAAAAGTAATTGCTGCTAGTGTAAAATGAAAAAGATACTCTATGTAATCTTTATTTGGACAAAATGAGGACCTCTGGGCCATTAGTAAGCATAATGCACGAAAACCTCACATGCACTTGGAAAGAAGCCTTTGTTCAGAAAAAAATGGCAACATTCAGCTACTTAAAGCAGAAATTTACTGAAGCTAGATGATAGAAAATACAATGAGAACCCATTTTGCTTTATGAATCTCTTTGTTTTAGATCAGCATTAACAACTACAGTCAACTTTTGGCTATTTGTCACTCAGCCATACTCTTTGTTTCATTGCATTGATTATTTATGTCTTAAATTATAACTATTCTTTTTTTTTTTTTTTCTGTAGCTTAAAGAACAGCTTCAAGGGCAAGCATGAAAGGAAATTTCTGAATGGAGTACTTGGCTGTGCATGCAGCTCCAAAAGAAATAAAACTGTTTGTTGTCTTGACACACACCTTAGGATCAATTATTCTCTCAGCTAACATAGGCCTCATCAATTTATTTTCTGTATACTGGTACAGTATTGACACGATGTTAATGAGAAAAGCAAATGGGAAAATGTAAGTTCATCAAAGTTTCCTTCTTTATTTTTTTATTTTTTAAAAATCAAAACAGTGTCTTTTAGCATGAAATAGCCCTTATTATTTAAACCTGCCTCCTAAAGTTAAAAGTAGCTTTGACAAGCATTCAATTAAATCTTCTACCTGACGTTAGCTGTAGCACATAAGCCAAGTGTCTAGCTAGTCCATGTTTGAATTCCTCCATCATTACTCAGCTTTCAACAAACACAGGTAGCTCACTTAATCTTTAGTCATCATAAATGGATGAGTTTCTATACCTCTCTGGAGCAAAGATAGCTAGATTGGTTTTCTCCCTGCTTAAAACAAAGCTGGAAACTTCCTCAAAGTTTTTTAGCCTCTTATATTTGAGGTTAGAATTTAAGGAGGTAAATAATCATTCCACCATGTCCCTGAAGACTAAAGTATAATTGATGATATTATTTCATTTATTCTTTTACCTAAAAGTAATGACTAGAACAACCTCATACTGTTGAGGAAGTGAATCATCCACAGATAAAATTTGTTGCTATGCTTTAGGGTGACTTTGAATCAGAACTCAAGAGAAGAGAAAGCAATTTCATAATTAGTCAAGAACAAGCTGTGATGTTAAACAAGGATGCCCAAGCACATAATTCCACACAATAGTCTTGAAAACACTAGCTTCTTAATCACTTCTTTGTTTTGTACCCAAATTATCTGTCGTGCCATTTTAGCTAACACCATGATCAAGCCTTTCATCTCTAGTTTGTTGCCAACGTATCTCACACATTCAGTAATGACCTCTGCTCACTGGAGGCTTGCCTCACGAGCCCTAGCTCTACTTGGGTTTCTAAAAGTCTGTCTGAGATGGAGAAGAAGCATTAAGAAGTTAATAAATCTAACAAATACATCTTTCTAATGAGCAGGGCTATACCTTATAACACCATGCAAAAATTTAAAAAGATATAAATCTATCTTGTTAAATGATAGAATTCAGCTTTTAGATGAATAGGCTGGTTCATTCAGAAACCATCAGAGTATCATGTCCCTGATCAGAAACAGCCGAAAATTCTATTTTAGTAATTCTGAATAGTAAATAGATTTTCTGCTGTTTTTCTGTAATGATTTAGGATGCAGACAACTGTGTTTAGGTAGCAAATTTTCAGTCCTGTGATACATTTAGTTAGGCTTTGGTTTCAGGCCCCCTATATATACTGACCCCTGTCAAACAAAGCCTTAGAAGGTATACTCATGATTTTCTATTTTTTTTCTAAAAGAAGTATTTTATGAGCTTTAGTCCCCATGAAACCTAGATCTGCCTGTGCACTTATTTGATGGACTAGGTATTCTGGAGAATGTTTTGAAGATCCATGTTCACCACCCCCAAAAAGATAACAATCCTGTTGAAGAAATAACATATATACACACCAAAGAATCATCTGTTAGTATGTGAAAGGTATAGTGTTTGGAGTCAAAGACATAATCTCCAAATCCCAGCTCTGCCATCTACATCCTGTATGTAATTATAGGACAAATATATTAACTGCCGGATCCCTTTAAATCATGCAAAAGACAGACATAATACTTAAATCACTGGATTGTTCAGAGGATTAATAAAAACAAATATGTGAAAACAAAACGTCTGCATTTACCATATCCACATACATGTTATTTGAATCATCATATCTCAGGTTTTATGAGAACTTAAAGAAGATCTATTCAACATTCAATATTTGGATCCTCTCTGTAATATCCCCAAGTCATGGTTGCCTATATTCTGCTTGGCTATATCCAGTGGTAAGGACTAAGGCAGTACACTTCATATAATTAATTACTTAAATATATGGCATAAGAGTTTCTGGTTTTTATTTTTATTGTTTTTGTTTTATTTTGGTATTCAGGTACAGATGTCTGATTAATGACATTTATATATATACACACACACACACACAAACATTGAGGAGTGAGGTATTGGCTAGAAATTCCCTTTCAGCTCTCTCCCACATGCTGAGGTACTATCACAAAACCAATGAAGCAGTGGGTTCCCCAGCACACATTATAGCCTGAGAATGGAAAGTTGCCTGAGATCCAATTTTGGGCCAGTATATAAAATTGCAATAGAAAAATGTATAAAGCCTCAGAAGGAATGGTGAGAGTGAGGAGGGGCAACAAGGTGAGAGTAGTGTCATGGAAAATCAAAGAGAAGTATCAAAAGAGGACATAGTTAGTAACATCAAATGCCACTGAGATATTATTCTACAACATGTTCTGATAACTATAAACCAGATTCAGGCTCCATGAGATCACTAGTGAAGTGGTGGGTAATTGAGTGGGAGTGAGTTTTGAAGCCAGAGCATGAAGACAAAAAGCAGAAACTCTTGGCCTTTACTGGCAGGGGGTGGGATAGGATAGCATTCAGGCAGCACTTCAGAGAGAGAAGTGAATGAACTACAAACTGCAGGGAAGGAAGCAAACGGGGTTGAAAATACCTACAGAAGATTACATGTCACATGGAGTGAGGTGTTGGTCCACTTACCCTGAGGATAAGTGATGAAATTCAGAGCATGGAAGCCTGGGTTAACCTTAAGGCAAAAAAGGGATGTTCTGCCCTTGCAATGAGAGAAATTGTTGGGATAAAATATGTATTACTCTGTTTTCATGATGCTGATAAAGACATACCCAAGACTGGGTAATTTATAGAGAAAAAGAGGTTTAATGGATTCACAGTTCCATGTGGCTGGGGAAGCCTCGCAATCATGATGCAAGGCGAAAGGCACATCTTACATGGCGGCAGACAAGAGAGAATGAGAACCAAGTAAAAGGGGTTTCCCCTTATAAAACCATCAGATCTTGTGAGGCTTACTCATTATCATGAGAACAGTATGGGGGAAACTGCCCCCATGATTCAGTTATCTCCCTCCAGGTCCCTCCCAGCACATGTGGGAATTATGAAAGCTACAATTCAAGAAGAGATTTGGGTGAGGATACAGCCAAACCAAAGCCAAGAAATTTCATGCTGTGAGCCATGGCTTGGCTGAGAGTTTCTAGGCATCTACTAGTATGTAGACCAGGGCAGCAACTGCTGTCAATACTTAAGAGTTCCAAATAGAACCTTCCAGAGGGGTTGCCCCAAAAGGTAAAGCTAAAGCTGCCAGCTGTAGCAGGCTGCAGATGAAGGTCACCCCAGAAGGACTCTTCTCAGGTACTTGAGGTGGGAGGTGCTAAGGATACTCACCTCTAAACATAATATTTTTATTTTTAAGTCAATGTTATTATGCATATTTAACGGCTACAACATGATGTTATAACATACATTTATATAGTAAAATCATTACTAGAGCAGACCATATTAACATGTTCTTCCTTCAAATAGTTAGCTATTTTTCCTCCACTATGACAAGAGCAGCTATAATCTACTTATTTAGCAAATATCCCTAATACAATACACTGTTTTTAACTAGAGTCATCATATTTTACATTAATCTCGGGACTTGTTCATCCTACATAGTTTCTACTTTGTATCCTTTGACCTACTTCTCCCTTTTTTCTCCCCCAAACCCGCTAACCAAGGTTTTATTGTGGTTCAATGTGCTATCTTTATATATTTGACCCTATTTTTTAAGATAGTACATATAAGTAAAATCATGCAATATTTTTCTCTGTGTGTCTGATTTAGTCTTCTAGATTCATCCATGTTCTGGCAAATGAAAGAATCCTCTCCTTTTTAAAGCTGAATAATATTCTATTATACTATTATACATTACATATGTATAAGAGTTTATTTTTTAACTTTTATTTTAAATTCAGGGGTACATGTACAGGATGCGCAGGTTTGTTATATAGGTAAACATGTGTCACGGGATTTGTTTTATAGATTATTTCATCACCCTCTTATTAAGCCTAGTATCCATTAGTTGTTTTTTATCCTCTCCCTCCTCTCACCCTCCACCCTCCAATAGCCCCAGTGTGTGTTGTTCCCCTCTATGTGTCCATGTGTTCTCATCATTTAGCTCCCACTCATAGTGAGAACATGTTGTACTTGATTTTCTGTTTATGCATTAGTTTGCTAAGGATAATGGCATCTAGCTGCATCCATGCCCCTGCAAAGGATATGATCTTATGCTTTTTTATGGCTGCATAGTATTCCATGGGGTATATGTACCACATTTTCTTTATCTAGTCTAACCTTGATGGGCATTTAGGTTGATTCCATATCTTTGCTATTGTGAATATTGCTACAATGAACATATGTGTGCATGTGTATTTACAACATATGGATCATATGTTCCTTTGTATACATACCCAGTAGTGGGATTGCTGAGTAGAATGGTATTTCTGTCTTTAGGTCTTTGAGGAATCGCCACACTGTCATCCACAATGGTTGAACTAACTTACACTCTCACCAACAGTGTATAAGCATTCTCTTTTCTCTGCAACCTCGCCAGCATCTGTTATTTTTTCACTTTTTAATAATTGTCATTCTGACTGGTGTGAGATGGTATCACATGGTAGTTTTGATTTGCATTTCTCTGATGATCAGTCATGTTGAGCTTCTTTTAATATGCTTCTTGGCCGCATGTATGTCTTCTTTTGAAAAGTGTCTGTTCATGTTCTTTTTGTTTCTTGTAAATTTATTTAAGTTCCTTATAGATGCTAGATATTAGACTTTTTTCAGATGCATAGTTTGCAAAAATTTTCTCCCATTCTGTAGGTTGTCTGTTTACTCTGTTGATAGTTTCTTTGGCTGTGCAGAAGCTCTCTAGTTTAGTTACATTCCATTTGTCAATTTTTGCTTTCATTGCAATTGTTTTTGGTGTCTTCATCATAAAATCTTTGGACATGTGTATGTCCTAAATGGCATTGTCTAGGTTGTCTTCCAGGGTTTTTATAGTTTTGGGTTTTATATGTAAGTCTTTAATCCATCTTGAGTTAATTTTTGTATATGGTTTAAGGAAGGGGTCCAGTTTTACTTTTCTGCTTACGGCTAGCCAGTTATCGCAGCACCATTTATTGAATAGGGACTTCTTTCCCCATTGCTTGTTCTTGAATGGTTTGTTAAATATCAGATAGTTGTAGGTCTGTGGTCTTATTTCTGGGTTCTCTATTCTGTTCCATTGGTCTAGGTGACCATTCTTGTACCAGTACCATGCTGTTTGGTTACTGTAGCAGCACGATATAGTTTGAAGCCTGGTAGTGTGATGCCTCCAGCTTTGTTCTTTTTAGTTAGGATTGCCTTGGATATTCAAGCTCTTTTTAGGTTCCATATGAATTTTAAAATATTTTTTCTACTTCTGTGAAGAATGTCAATGGTAGTTCGATAGGAACAGCATTGAAGCTATGAATTGCTTTGGGCTGTATGGCCATTTTAACAATCAAGATTCTTCCTACCCATGAGTATGGAATGTTTTCCCATTCGTTTGTGTCATCTCTAATTTGTGTGTGTGTGTGTGTGTGTGTGTGTGTGTGTGTGTGTGTGTGTGTGTGAGAGAGAGAGAGAGAGAGAGAGAGAGAGATACTTTATTTTCCAAGTAATACTGATTAAAAATATTTACACATTTATTTTTTAAAAAGCCCACAGTTTAGCACTCTTATTTATATGGCTTTAAAAGTTATAGCACAAGATATTTACATTAAGGATTGGGGGAAAAGATTCCATCAAAAAAAAGCCTGATAATTATATACATGTTTTTCCCTGTACTTTATTTTAAATACATTAATTTTTAAATGATGCTCATCTTTTTTTCATCTGGTAGTAAAATACTAGTGCAACTTTCAATCAAAATAAAATTTACCACAGAGGTAAATAAATTTTCCCAATTGAAATTGGCATTTCGGCTGCCACTAAATAAAATTTCTCAACCTAACTTAAGCGAAAAATAACTCATGGTTGTTATTATAAGCAAAAATATAAAGTACTATAGCATTGGCTGCATTGCTCCTTACAACACAGACTTTGAAAGAAACAGATGCTTTACAGAAGTTTAGCTGGTTTTGAAATGGCACATGGGTGTGGACTTTTTTTTCTTAACATTCTCAAAATTTTGCCACCACTCCTCTCTCTGTTGCAGAGATGGCATCTGTGAGTACTGGGGTAGACCACAACGTTTGTTCAAACTAAAGAAAGCCAAAATTTAACTGCACAGTAACAATGCAATGTTCATCATGCAGCCTTGTGTTTCCTATATATTCGATTTTCTAACATGTATTAGAATAAACTTGTATTCTAATAATTTAAGTTTGATTTTATAATATGAAAGAAATTTGAGGAAGAACATGACCTGGGAAAGAGAAGAGGGAGAATTTTTACCACAATGAAAATAGATACAGTCATATGCAACCTTGTAATAAGAATATAATCCACTTAAGTTTCCAGAAATGTACTTCTCAAAACTCCCCTTAATTTAGGGAACAGATCCCTCCTCTGTGGCACTGAGCCAGGGGAGAGGAATCAATTTGTTTCAGCAAAAACAATTCAGCACAACAACAAATAGCTTAACTTTGGTCCACTTGTCTGTTAGCTTAAGGACAGTCATACTGCCCATAATCCATTCAAAAACCCAACAAGTAAATTTAAAAATATATTCATGTGTAATTTTATTCTAAAACGAGCATAGCAGTTCTGTCCTCATTCTCTGCCTTTTCAGCTTCAGAATCCACTGTTGGCTTGCTCTCTAATCCTCAGCATCTTCATGATCTTCCCTGGCAGCCTCAGCAGCATCTGCTTGGCTAGGTTGTCTCTCCTCTCGGTTCATAGATTTCTGGGGTCACATGGTCCAAGTCTGCTTCTAGAAGTTGAGCTTGTACTTCCACTGGCATCTGATTTATCCATTCAAAGTGAAGCTTCTCTACATGTACTTGGCAGTACCTTCTTCATTCTGAATTCGACCCACTTCTAGATAACTTATTTGGCCCTACTCTGGAAGCACACTCATGTGTGAACAAAGTACCTGGCTGTCCTGGAGCAGATCTGGATGGACGTGTTCCACAGTCACTTGTGCTGAATCCACCTGGACCTGAAGCAATGGTAGCACACGCACCTTCCCAATTTGTTCTATAATAGTCGTTGATGTCACAGGTTCAGTTTGCACACGTTTCTACTGAAAGAACTTCTTCCATTACTAGACGCTCTGAAATAGTGTCACTGAGATGCCTCATTAATTTACTTCCTTGCATAAACCACAAGTCACATAAAGAACAATGGTTGGGTTTATATCCAGTGTGTATTACCAAGTGATCTTTGAACTGGTCCCAGCTGTTAAACACACTGTTACAGACATGGCATTTATGGAGCTTCTTTCTTCCTTTTTTGCATCTACTCCAGTTTGGCATGCAGTGAGGTGACATTTGAGGGTGCTATTTCTAGCAAATATTTCATGACAATTTGGACATTCAAAAGGTTTTTCACCTGTATGTTTTCTAAGATGTTCTTTAAAATGTCCAGAACAGTCAAACTGCTTCTCACAGTACTGACATACATAAACTTTCTTCCCAGTTCTTTGCTTCTTAGTGACTCCACCTTCTTCAAGATGGTAACAATTTAGGTGCTGTTTCCATGTGCTCTTCCAAAGATACCTTTCATTGCATATTTCACACTTGAAACTCTCAGTAGAGTGTGATTTCATGCGTTCCTTCAAATGATAAAACGATTTAAATGAACCATTACATTTCTCACAATGGAACAAGTCCTTGTGATAACTGACGTTCCACAGTTTCAATACTTTCTGCTTGTATGCTTGTAGGGTCAGATGCATGGCCATCTTCTTCTTTAATCTGCCCTTTTCTGTCACCTTGATATTTGCTGGTAATATCTGCCAACAGTGCTAGAGCAGAATCATTAGAGGAACTTGTGTTCTGTGTGTACTTTATGGATGCTTGGCAGAATCCACTTCCTCTAATGTTTTGATGCCTTCATCTTCACTTCAATTGTGCCTTCAGCAATCTCTACCTCAATTTCAACAGGTTCTGATTCTGCAGATGGCAATGATTCTGTGATAACATTTGAAGTTGCTGCAATCTTCCTTTTATTTGGCCACTTTTTTTCCTGTGGTATTTTCCTCTAATGGAGCTGAGTTTTCTTTGTTCCTGACTTCAAGGGCTTTCATAATGAAGCAGGAAATTTTCCCTGACCCCTTCATGGGTAGGAACTGGTGTGCAGGTGCTGGGGCTAGCCGGCCACTTCGGCACCAGCTGAGGCAAATTCTACTCATTGGAACCCGTTGCACTCAACCCACCACAGGAGGGAGCATGCAGGTGAGCGGGCGCAGGAGTCAGGGCAAGTGCTTTTGGGTGCTGGCAGGAGCAAAACTCTATGCGGGCCCTGTGGACTCCATCCCTGGCAGGACCCTCCAACCTCGGCTGGACTCCTCTCTAAAGCAACACCATCAAGCCATCCCTTTGAAGTCAAGCTGCTTCTCTCTGATGTCAAACCAGTCTCTGATGTCCAGCTGCTTCTTTTCTTCTCTGCTCTCTGCCAATGGAGCCTGGGGTTTTTATAGGCACAGGATGGGGTTGGGGCAGGTCATGCTTGGCTTTGGAAATGACATTCGAGTGGGAAAACAGGAAGGCATGCTCTCACTTTGGGTTGCTGTCCCAGGCTTGAATGTGGGACCCTTGCCAGGGACATGCCCTCCTTTGCCCAGAATTTCCCTGCCTCCTATCCCTATCAATAACTTCTAGCATTTGTAGAACTCTGCTGCTTTCCATACATCATTGGCTTCTTCTTCTCCTGTATCAATTATTTTGCTGTATATGTGAACTGAATTAAATTACAAAAGGTCATTTTACCAACACCTTCTATCTCCACCAAAGGTTCCTGGGTAAATTGAAATAATTCATAGAAGAACTTACTGCAAGCAGCCAAAAGAGCCTCGTGAGCCTTAAAATGGTGTCTGTTGACAATCAGGATTATGTCAGTAAACCAGTCCTGATCTTGCTGTTTATTCAGTCAGTCGAGGATCATCTTAGAATGTTCAGGAAACTTTTGAAAACATTTCATCCTCTCTTCAACCTCCATGGCCATCAGGTTGCCCTAGTTCATGGTCTGTCCTCCTTCTGAAGCAGGAAATTTTCCCTGGCCTTTTTACAGGCAGGAACTGGAGTGTGGGTCCTGGGGCTAGCTGGCTGCTTTGGCACCGGCTAGGACAAACTTCACTCACTCGAACCCGCTGCGCTCAACCCCTCTGAGGAGGAAGCATGTAGGTGAGCAGGTGCAGGAGCTGGGGTGAGTGCTTTTGAGTGCTGGCACAGGAGCAAAATTCTGTGCGGCCCCACAGTACCATCTAGGGTGGCGTACCTGCCACCCCCAAAGCCCCTGAGGGCATGTGTTACAGTGCTCTTTTAGCTTTGCCATCCACAGATAGCTTAACAGCTCAGTGGGGCCTCTGCCTTTTCACATGAGGTGGTTGCTCTCCACCAGCAAGGGCAGAGGGTCATTGTGACAGCCTTCATCCACACCCGTGGCACCTGAGCTCTTGTTTGGCATCCAGGAAAAATTGGGTCACACGAGCAAATTGAAGGAAGGTGAATGCAGAGGATTTTATTGCTGATGAAAGTGGCTCTCAGAGGGAAGGTGAAGTGAAAAGGGAATGGAGTGAGAAGGTGATTTTCCAGGGAGGACCGGACTCTTCTCTGAAGCAGTCTGATGGCTGTCAAGCCATCCCTCTGAAGTCAAGCTGCTTCTCTCTAATGTCAAACCATAGTCTCTGATATCCAGCTGCTTCTCCTCTTCTCCACTCTCTCTGCTGGTGGAGCTGGGGGATTTTATGGGCACAGGATTGGGGGCAGGGCAGGCCATGGGTGGTTTTGGAAAAGGCAACATTTGTTCAGGAAAACAGGAATGCATGTTTTCACTTTGGGCTGCTGTTCCAGGCTTGAGGGTGGGACCCTCACCAGGGACCCATCCTTTTCTACCCAGAATTTCTCTGCCTCCTGTCCCTATCACTTCCCCTCCTCAAAGCCTCTCATTCCTTGCTTTCCCTTCTCAGGGCATAATGTACCCCACACCCTTCCCTACCCCTCCATTTCCCCACAAGAGCCGGGGTTCTCCCTCTTCTCAGGCCTTGCTGGTGCAGGTGTGCTCAGTTGGACACCTGGGTGGCCACAGTACCACTAATTTCTTTGAGCAGTGCTTTGTAGCTCTTCTTGTAGAGATCTTTCACTTCCCTTGTTAGCTGTAATTGTGATGGGATTTGTTTGTGATTTGGCTCTCAGCTTAACTGTTGTTGGTGTATTGGAAAGGTAGCAATTTTTACAAATTGATTCTGTATCCTGAGACTTTGCTGTAGTTGCTTATCAACTTAAGAAGCTTTTGGGCTGATATGATGGAATTTTCTAGATATAGGATCATGTCATCTGCAAACAGAGATAGTTTGACTTCCTCTCCTCCTATTTGAATGCCCTTTATTTCTTTCTCTTGATTGATTGCTCTGGCCAGAACTTCCAATACAATGTTGAATAGGAGTGGTGAGAGAGGTCATCCTTGCCTTGTGCCTGTTTTCAAGGTGAGTGCTTATAGCTTTTGTCCATTCGGTGTGATGTTAGCTGTGGGTTTGTCATATATGGCTCTTGTTATTTTGAGGTATGTTCTTTCAATACCTAGTTTATTAAGAGCTTTTAACATGAAGGGATGGTAAAATTTTATCAAAAGCCATTTCTTCATCTATTGAGATAATCACATGGTTTTTGTCTTTAGTTTTGTTTATGTAATGAATCACATTAATTGATTTGTGTATATTGAACCAACCTTGCATCCCAAGGATGAAGCCTAGTTCATCATGGTGGATAAGCTTTTTGATGGGCTGCTGGATTTGGCTTGCCGGTATTTTGTTGAAAATTTTTGCATCAATGTTCATCAAGAATATTGTCCTGAGGTTTTCTTTTTTTTTGTATTTCTGCCATGTTTTGGTATCAAGATGATGCTGGCCTCATAGAATAAGTTAGGGAGCAGTCCTTCTTTTTCCATTGTTTAAAATAGCATCAGTAGGGATGGTTCCAGCTATTCTGTGTACATCTGGTAGAATTCAGCTGACAATCTGTCTGGTCCTGGGCTTTTTTAGGTTAGAAGGCTATTTATTACTGCCTCAATTTCTGAACTCATTATTGGTCTGTTCCGTGATTCAATTTCTTCCTGCTTCAGTCTTGGGAGAGTGTATGTGTCCAGGAATTTATCCATTTCTTCTACAGTTTCCAGTTTATGTGTATAGAGATGTTTATATTAGTCTCTGGTGTTTGTTGGTATTTCTGTGGGTTCAGTGGTAGTGGTAATATCCCCTTTATCATTTCTGATTGTGTTTATTTGGATCTTCTCTCTTTTCTTCCTTGTCTAGGTAGTAGTCTACCTATTTAATTGATTTTTTTCAAAGAATAAGCTCCTGGCCTTGTTGATCTTTTGAATGTTTTCTTGTGTCTCTATCTCCTTCAGTCAAGCTCTGATTTTGGTTATTTCTTGTATTCTGTTAGCTTTGGAATTTGTTTATTCTTGGTTCTCTATTTCTTTTAGTTGGGACATTAGGTTGTTAACTTGAGCTCTTTCTATCTTTTTGATATGGACATTTAGTCCTATAAATTTCCCTCCTAACACTGCCCAGAGATTCTGGTATGTTGTATCTTTGTTCTCATTAGTTTCAAAGAATTTATTGATTTCTGCCTTAATTTTGTTATTTATCCAAAGTCATTCAGGGGCAGGTTATTCAATTTCCATGTAATGTATGGATTTTAGTGAATTGCTTAATCATGGTTTCTAATTGCATTCATTGTGCTCTGCTCAGAGAGACTGTTTGTTATGATTTCAGTGTTTTTTTCTGCATTTGCTGAGAAGTGTTTTACTTATGACTATGTGATTGATTTTAGAGTAAGTGATATTTGGCAACGAGAAGAATGTATATTCTGTTGCTTTTGGATGGAGAGTTCTGTAGATACTTATCAGGTCCCTTTGATCCAGACCTGAGTTCAGGTCCTGAATATCTTTGTTAATATTCTGTCTTGATAATCTAATATTGTTAGTGGGATGGTAAAGCTTCCTCCTATCATTGTGTAGGAGTCTAAGTCTCTTCGGAGGCCTCTAAGAACTTGCTTTATAAATTTAGATGTTCCTGTGTTGGGTACATATATGTTTAGGATAGTTAGCTCTTCTTGCTGAATTGAACCCTTTACCATTATGTAATGCCCTTCTTTTTTATAATCTTTGTTGATTTAGAGTCTGTTTTGTCAAAAAACGGAATGGCAACCACTGGGATTTTTTTTTTTTTCTGTTTTCCATTTGCTTGGTAAATTTTCCTTCATCCCTTTATTTTAAGCCTGTGGATGTTATTGCATGTGAGATGGGTCTCTTGAAGACAACATACTGATGAGTCTTGGCTCTTTATCCAGCTTGCCACTGTGTATTTTAATTGGGGTATTTATCCAATTTATATTTAAGGTTAGTATTGTTATGTGTGGATTTGATCCTGTTGTCATGATGCTACCGGATTATTTTGCAGACTTGTTTATGTGGCTGCTTTATTTATTTATTTATTTACTTATTTATTTATTTATTTATTTATTTTTAGATGGAATCTTGATCTGTCATCCAGGCTGGAGTGCAATGACACAATCTCAGCTCACTGCAACCTCCACCTCCTGGGTTCAAGCGATTCTCATGCCTCAGCCTCCCAAGTAACTGGGATACAGGCATGTGCCACCACACCTGGCTAATTTTTGTATTTTTAGTAGAGATGGGGTTTCACCATATTGGCCAGGTTGGACCGGAACTCCTGACCTTGTGATCTCCCACCTCAGCCTCCCAAAGTGTTGGGATTACAGGCATGAGCCACTGCGCCTGGCCTATGTGGCTGCTTTATAGTGTCACTGGTCTGTGTACTCCAGTGTGTTCTTGTAATGGCTGGTAAAAGTTTTTCCTTTCCATATTTAGTGCTTCCTTTAGGAGCTCTTGCAAGGCATGTCTTGTGCTTATTAACTCTCTCAGCATTTGCTTGTCTGTAAAGGATCTTATTTCTTCTTTACTTTTGAAGCTTAATTTGGGCAGATATGAAATTCTCGGTTGGTATTTCTTTTCTTTAAGAATGTTGAATATTGGCCTCCAATCTCTTCTGGCTTGTAGGGTTTCCACTGAGAGGTCTGCTGTTAGTCTGATGGGCTTCCCTTTGTAGGTAATCTGGCCTTTCTCTTAGGATGCCCTTCTATTGTTTCTTTCATTTTGACCTTGATGAATCTGATAACTATGTATCATGGGGATGATCTTCTCATGGAGTATCTTACTGGGAATTTCCTGAATTTCCTGCATTTCCTTACTCTGCATTTTCAGAATTTGAATCTTGGCCTGTCCAGCTAGGTTGGGGGAGTTCTTATGGACGATATCCTGAAGTAAGTTTTCCAGATGGGTTCCATTCACTCCATCTCTTTCAGGTACACCAATTAGTTGTAGATTAAGTCTCTATATAATCCCACATTTCTCAGAGGTTTTGTTCATTCCTTTTCATTCTTTCTTCTCTGCTCTTGTCTGCCAGCCTTATTTCAGACAGACAGTCTTCAGGCTTTGAGATTCTTTTCTCTGCTTGGTCTATTCTGCTATTAATACTTGTGATTGCATTATAAAATTCTTGTACTGTGTTTTTCAGCTCTATCAGATGGGTTATGTTCTTCACTATACTTGCTATTTTTACTGTCAGTTCCTGCAATGTTTTATCATGATTTTTAGCTTCCCTGCATTGAGTTAGAATGTGCTCCTTTAGGTCAGTGAAGTTCATTCCTATCCATATCCTGATTTCTACTCCTGTCATTTCAACCATCTTAGCCTCAGCCTGGTTCTGAACCCTTGCTGAAGAGGTAATGTGGTCATTTGAAGGAAAGAGCACTCTGGCTTTTTGAGTTTTTGCATTCTTGATCTAAAGGAGCACATTCTTTTGCATATTTGTGGGCTTATCTACCATCAATCTTTGGGACTGCTAACTTTTGGATGAGGTTTTGGGTTTGTTGTTTGTTTTCTTTTAACCGTCTGGCCACTTTTCCATAGGGCTGCTGAGGTTTGCTGGGCATCTGCTCCAGTCCCTAGTTGCCTCAGATTTTCTGATACCTGGAGATATCACCAGTGAACGCTGCAAAACAGCAAAGTGGCAGCCTGCCCCTTTCTCTGGGAGCTCCATTCCAGTGGGGTACAGACATGTTGCCAGCCCAAATGCACCTGCAGGAGGTGGCTGGAGACCCTGGTTAGGAGGTCTCACACAGTCAGGAGGAATGGGATCAGGGATCCACTTAAGGAAGTGATCTAGCCATGCTTTCCTAGAGCAGCTGTGCTGTGCTATTGTATTGCTTCCGTCTGTGGTAAGCCTGGGCTCTCCATAGCCTGGAGACTGGAACAGCCAAGTTGCTGAAACAGCAAAGACGGCAGCCACTCTTGCTTCTAGGAGTCCGTCAGGAAGTTTTCAAACCTCAGATGGCCAGAGAACATCGACCCAACTGGCTGGAGGCCCCAGTTAGGAAGTCCTGTCCAGTGAGAGGGAATAGATCAGAGACCTGCTTAGGGAACCACTCTGTCCACACTTTTGTAGAGCAGCTTTGCCTTACTAGGGTATTGCTTCTGTCCCAGTAGGCTTGGGCTTGCCAAAGCTGGCAGGCTGGAACAGCAAAGATAGTGGCCCTCCTCTCCTCCCAGGTACTTCATCCTAAAGAGAAATCAAAACTCTGTCTACAGGAGAACACAGGCAGGGGTGGCTGTAGGCCCCAGTTTGGAGGTCCTGCCCAGAGATGATGAATGGATTGGGATCCTGTTTAAAGAAACAGTCTGGCAAAATTTTTGTAGAGCAGCTGTGCTATGCTGGGGGATCCCTTCTCTCCCCAGTCAGTCTAGACTCTCTGAAGCCTGCAGGCTGGAAAAGCTGGGTCATTCAAACAGCAAAGATAGTGGACCACCCTGCCCCTCAGGAACACCAACCTGTCCTAGGAAGGCACAACACTATTGCCAGGGACTGGCTAGAATTCCAAGCCAGTGGGTCTTATTCTGTGAGGCACCATGGAAGTGGGGCCCTCAGACCAATGCTGCTTGGGCCGCTGGATTCCACCCCCTTCCTAGGGGTACGTGTGGTCCACCTGCCTTCCCTGAGTTGCAGTCACTTTTACCAGGGATCCTGGAGCCAGAGTATGTAAAGCTCCTGAGACTCTGTGCACACCTGAGTAGCTGCTCTGCTGAGACTTCACACAGCTGTGTGTGTCAGACTGAAGGCCCTGGTGGAGTGGGTTCATGAGGGGATCTCCTGACCCGAGAGTTTCAAAGGTCTATAGGAGAATCATGGTTTCCCAGGGTCACACATTCACTCACCACTTCCCTGGGTAGGGGAGTTTCCCTTGGCTCTGTGTCACTCCTGCATGGGCTGTCACTCTGCCTTGCTTTTCTCCATTCTCCCTAGGTTGAGCTGTTTCCTTGATCAGCCCCAATGCAAGTACCTGTATGTTTCAGTTGAAGGTACTGTATTTTCTGCCCCTTTTGTTCCTCTCTGTGAGTGCCATACACCATAGCTGCTTTTAGTCAGTCAACTTGGCCCCACTCCATCAGAGTTTCTTTATCCACTCATTCACTAATGGATACCAAGGTTGTTTTAATATCTCAGCTACTTTGAAGAGTGTGAACTTTATCTTTTAAATATCTTTTAAAAATCTGTCAATTTCTCTCTATTCCCTCCACCAAGACCTAGTTTCAAACTCCAGTCTTTTCTTTGACAGACAACTGGCTGCAGATTGTCTCCCAATGGGTCTCTCTCACCCACTTTTGACCCTTTCTGATGATTCTTCACACTATAGCCAGACTAAACTTTTAAAAATACAAATCTGATTATGGGTAATGTCTGAATAAAATCTATAATGCTCTCACTCAAGATGAAGAAAAAAATTAACATGGCATACATGGCTTTTCACAACCTGACATCTTACATCTACCTTATTTCTCATCTGACTCCTTGCCTCCTCTTTCCCTGAGTTCCAATTAAGTTGATACTTTTTAGAATCAAACAGCATAACATGATTTTTCCTAATTCATTCTGTTCCTTTTACCTATTCTGCCCTACCTATTATTTAGATTAAGTTCAAAATTCATTTCCTGAAGGGATCCTCCTTAGTACTTCTACATACTCTCATACTTCTTATACTTTCAAATCATAAGTTTATCATGGCTTATAATTATCAACTTTTGCAATTAATTAATTAATGTCTACCTCCACAACTAGACTATATGTTTCTTAAGGGCAGCATTCAAGTCCATTTGTATTCGTTGCTCTGTATGAGCAGAAACACAGTGTCTGGCACATAGTAAATATTCAGAAATATTGTTTCATTCAGGCATGAGTGAGTGAATTAATGAATGTTAGCACAGTGGCTTTTAAGTAGGAGTCTTGCCTAATGGAAGACCATCACTCATACTCTACCAATTTTATTACTGTTTCATAAAGATCAAATAAAACCCCGCAGAGAAAACATTTTTATATATTGTCTTTATCATGGTTGTAAGGGAGTCATTGATACAAGTGTGTATTTTGGAAAAATGAATTAATTTAACCAAGATAAAGAGTTACATTCGGGATGCCTGTAGTGTAATCTCTCTTCTGCGTCTTTTCTCTGTTCCTGGAGCACAAAGGTGAAGGAGCCTGGTTGATGATTGCTTTTCTGCTCATATCCTGATAGCATAAAAATGTTTCTTCATAACATCAAAAGATGTGTTTTTTTTTAGCCCAATGGCATTTGAACTCAGAAAAATTATAATTCCCAAGTGAAATAGACTTTGGTATAACAGACATCTGCTTATATAACAATTTATGTAATTAGAGCTGGGTAAAAAGAATTTGTGAGCCAGTATGACAGAATTTTCTTGAAAGCTATAGAACAATCATTTATATGGATGTTCCAGCTATTTAGAGACAGAGTCATCAAAACATCCTTCATCAAAGCTATTTGAGTGACATAAATAAAATAGGAGTGACAGAGTCTTGATTCCAGAACATGTAAATTCTTCTTTGTTTGATTTTCTACAGCTTGCATTTTGATGTTGTAGTCCCAGTAGAGGTGAGAAAACTGCAGAAAGGAAACTACTTGGAAGTAGTACCTTCAGCCTCACAATCTAAGCAGTTAGTGGCTAATTCTTTACCTCAGTATCTGATTGTAACTGCACTCAGACACTCAGATATGTGGAACAGAGCTGTCCACCAGCAAGGACACAGAGGGCTCCTGACAATCCTCCTCCTGATCTATCCCCATCAGTAGACAAAGGGAAAGGAGGAGAATCAGGTTATTTTCTTGAGAGTTCCTGTTTCTGCTACACCAAATTTGCTCATATGAACAAACACATGCCTCCAGAGACCCACAGACCTTATATTAAATATATTTATGAAGCTCCCCCACTGTATTCCCACAGGCTCAGATTCTTACCTTCTAAGAATGAGCAGAGCTAACAAATTTCTCTCTGGCCTGGGAGAAAATGACCTTCAACTATAGCTGAGTCAAGTGTAGATCTGGAAATGGTCTTCAAAAATTAATTGTTCCCACAGTTTGTCTTGACCAGCTCTCTCCCTTCTAGCAAATGTCCTCAGGTTTGGTTTGTGGGAAATGTCAGGTAGGTTTGATGTATAGATTCTATTTATTGGTAAGAGTATAAAGTGAAGATGCTGGAATAATTTGACTAGTCAAATTCATCAAGCATTTAAAGGAGGCTTATTCCATGTGTGTCAGTATTCAATGACACATATAATATTTGTAATAATGCCTACTAACATTTTCTGAACACTCACAATGTACCAGACACTGTGGAGAGGAGAGGAGAGGAGAGGAGAGGAGAGGAGAGGAGAGGAGAGCAGAGGAGAGGAGAGGAGAGGAGAGGACTTTTACACTTTCACTCTCAACTTTTACGAGCAAACGTTGAAGAGTTTAGTGCTCTGAAGATTAAAACCTCTGCTACTACTGAGTCATAACAATAATCACAAAAACCCTAATAGTAAAATGAATTTGGAAGAAACCTGGAGAGTAAAAACTTTGGAATTTTTCTTTGTGCCCAAATTGTGGGTCTGGCAATATTCCTGGTGGCATCACAGAATGTTGTATAAAATACAAACTGAGTGAGTGGCCTTGAATTTTTTCAAGGTGGAATAGCTTTGAATGGTCATGTTTTCTTACTCTTGTCCTTTTGGTTGTCCCAATTAATTATTCTATTTCCTGAATGTTTCCTGTCTGTAGTATTTTGTGGCCACCTGGTGGGTCTCAGTGCCATTGCTTCTACTGCCCTGGTATATAATTGACATAACTGGTAGACTTGTGTGTCCCAAAGCACAAAGCTGAGCATCACGCAGAAACTTTGGAGGAGTAATTTCTTATTTGAGTACAATTATTCAGAGCATGCCTATTATTACATATTGGGCAGAAGTGGGGGAAGGAGTTACGAAGATTGTCCCACTAATTGGTAACACAACTATTCAATGCTTATGAATTTTTTCTTTTCTGTGTGAGCTTGCACCAGTTGTCACCCATCTGCCATCTTCTATGAGATATGATAAGGTTAGGGAGATATTTGTGTCTTACGTTTGTTTTAAGTAATCCAGAATCCCAAGGCCAAAATCTAAAAGAGGATAGGGATAGATACAGGTAGAGGTGACAATTGTCATTATTATTGTTCTCATTTTACAGATGTGAAGGCTTAGACTGTAAGACTTTAAATACTTGTCCAAAGTCTTAGTGCTGGAGTAAAATGAAGTGTCTGGAATTGGACCCCAAACAGCTAACCTCTAAACTCTTGTCCTTAAACAAAAGAGTGAAAAGGAGCTTTTATTATCTAATTGGGCACTAGGAGAGACACTCTTAAGCAAAGAAACAAAGGCATGAGCACAGGTAAAAGTAAGAGTTTGAAATTGGTATAAAGCACATAGCTAAACTTTTGGAAGTCAATTAAAGGAAAGGCAACTGTGAAGGAGATTATTTAGAAAAAAGAAATGGGAATTCTCTGACATCTGGGCATCTTCTTGCTGTCCTGTCCTGGATTGCCAGCTAAACTGAGCCCAGCCAAGCTTCTTGACTCCCTCCCATGGCTTCCATCTGCCACAGAGCTCTGGCCAAGGCCAAACTCAGCCTGCCTTATTTCCAGAGTTCCTTGCTTCTGCAAAGACATCTCAAAGTGAGCCATAGAGCAATGTCCTCTGAATGACTGCACAGCCCCCAAATATATGACTTTCCTGAAGAAGAGATGACAGCCAGCTGAGGAAGCTGCTCACTGGGAGGAGGTGCATGCTCACTCACCTGCAGTCTCTTCCCACATCCCCAAGCAGCACATGTCGCTGTCCTCTCCTTCTCAACTGGAAAAAGCAGGAGAGGAGTGGCAGCTTATTAAAACCTGGCACAGTGCCAGCCTTGCTCAGGATGTTGTTATTCAGTCTTAGGAAACACCTTGAAAATAAACAGTGACTGTCTCCTATCATGTATGTACATAGTATTTAGCAAATTAGAAGTGCTTAATAAAAGTCAATGAATCCTAAATAAATCATGACTATTAATATGTTTGTTTGATACAAACTGGATGTGCAAATCAATAAGAAAATTAATATTTTGGAATCTTCAGACTTTCACTGAATAATTATTACATTGAATTGAACAATGATTTTAATGCAGATTCATAATATTCATGATGAATACACATTAAGATTATTTTGAATACATAATTAGTTTGCAGAGCACAGATTCCAAATGAAAGGACAATTAATTTTTAGCTTTAGCTTTGCCACAACCCATTTAAATGTTTTTAGTGATGCTTCCATAACTAGCATAGCACATAATTTATAAATGAAAATGCTAATCTACAGACTATCATCTGCCCTTTCTATTAAAATTATTCAATAAATGCTAGCATTGATATGATACAAGATGTGTATAGAGGAAAGCTTTAATGTAAGAGGGCTCTTTTCAGGTCTATTTATTATTGACTTTAAAAATTTTTTATTTTGAAATAATTTCAGACTTACAGAAAAGGTGCATGAATAGTACATAGAATTTCTGTATATCTATCTAGATCTCCTAACAGTTAACATATATGTGCTTTATTTTTCTCTCTTACACACACATACACACACACACATGAATATGTATGTATATATACGTACAATTTTTTTTCTGAACCATGTAAAAGTAAGCTGCAGCCATGAATCTAGGATGTTCCATTACCACCTACATAGTCACTATGTTTTAAAATTAAGATATTAACAATATTATTCAGTAATATTATCAAATCTGAAGACCTAGTCATATTTCACTGGTTGTCCCAGTAACTTCCTGTAAAACAAAACAAAACAAAAAAGCCTACACTTATTTTTTTAAAAGCAAAGTCTTAGTTGTATATCTGTATCAAGCTAAAACTAGTGTATGGATTAATATAAAATGAGATTCAGTCAATACCACTGTAGGACCATATATGTCCCTGAAAGATTTAGGAATGTGATTATTTTCTTAATAAAAATTATAATGCATCACCAAGATTAAATGTTTCTGCTATTAATATGTGTAGTAAGAAATAAATGAATGAAAAAGTTAAAATTTAATAGTGCCACTTTGCTTTTAAACATTTTAAACTATTTA
This sequence comes from Hylobates moloch, assembly GCF_009828535.3. Taxonomy (NCBI): domain Eukaryota; kingdom Metazoa; phylum Chordata; class Mammalia; order Primates; family Hylobatidae; genus Hylobates; species Hylobates moloch. The sequence continues at coordinate 3,706,765 of NW_026652302.1, read as the reverse complement.
CCACTAATGACAAATCATTTTCAAAATTCTAGTAGAAGTTCCTAGTTGATTGAACATGAATGAGATGGAATTACTTGGACAGCAAGGCAGCCAAAAAGGGCATCACACTAGGAGCTGTCTAGCTTTGAGCTCCACTCTGAAATGCAGCCCCTCTAGGTGGTTTTATTACTTACAATTGGTAATCTACTGCAAGAAATGATGGAAAAAAAGAGACAGCCCCTGTGTCAAAGGACTGCATGTTAGAGTTTCCTTTGGTGTAAGGAGCATAGTTGATTTGTGTTATAGCGAATATGGCGTATAATGTTTATTTTTGTTTTTAAATGAACTCCACGTAGTATAAAGAAGGAAATCTAATCAGTGATATTGGCATATAAATTATTAGATAACCTTTGCAAAGAATTTGCAATAATTATTCAACTACCTTATCTTTTCATCCAGGAATTCCACTCCTGGCATTGTTGCTCAAAGAAATAATCCTAAGGACAACAGAAGCCTTAGACATGACAGTGTTCATTATTTCATGATTCATAAAAGTAAAAACAAAAATAAAACACCTAAAAGTCTAAAAGGCAAGGTAAATTATTGTATATACACAAGATAGAATGGTATACAGTTATATATAAAATCTATTAATTAAAAATTAAAAATCTATTAATTAAAAGTACTTATGTTGAGAAACTTAGTAAAAAAGAGTTTCCAAATTGAATATATAATATGAGCTCAAGCATACGGAAAAGAAAATATGAAGAAAATAAGTCACCCTGTAAGCAGAGGTTGTATCTGGGTCATACAAACACTGTGCTGGCAGTGAGCAGGCCTACAGGGCATGGCCCAGTCTCCAGCTGCAGTCCTTGGATCTGATTAGGATTGCTGAAGCCAAGGAGGCCACACTGACCAGCCTATTTCTGATCTTGTTTCATACTGGCCCACTCTTCAGTTCCTGATTTTGTTAAACAAGATAAGAGAGAATAGACGAGAGGCAAGCAAATAGGGTCCAGGATGCTTGCTGTGAACACCATGAAGAGCATCTGGGCCATCCTTAAGCAGTCAACAGGGGCCTGGTATATGAAATTGTTGAGCTTGTTAAATATACAGACATTTTCCACTTCCAAAGTGCTGAGATTATAAGCATGAGCCACCACACCCAGCCAAGAATGTGGTTTTAAAGAAAGAGATGAGATTTTAAATCACAAGTAAAAAAAATCAAATACTTCATATCTTCTTTGCTATAAGGTACGCATTTTTATTTCACTTTGGTTATCTCAATTCAATTTTTTTAAAAGAAAGAAAACCTTCTCTTTTCCCGAGATGGTGACGAAAAGACTTTTAGGATGCCTTGGCCACTTGGAAACAGCAAAATAGTGTGTAAAAATCAACTCTGAGTTTTAATTCAAAAAGAAAGGTGACAATTTGCAGGAATGGCAAAGGACACCCCATACTCTGGGAAGGAGAGAGTGGGCAAGCAGCCCTTGTGACAGCATTCAGTTGATAAAGTGTGTGGGAGGGGCAGTCAGTCTCCCTTGGTGATTCACCTTTCCACTAAGGATATGTGCCAAGGGAGGGCACCCTGTTTCTCTCAAGCCTTACAGCTAACAGTTAAGGATAGGCTAAGAGATGGAGAAAGGGAGACACTGAGAAAAACCTGCATTGTCCCAGACCCAGGACCAAAAGGAGGATGCCATTTTCCATCCAGGCTTATACAAAGCCAGTCATTGTTTTGCAACCTGGAAGCAGTGGCCACAGCAGGCATTTAATTTGGGGCCAGAGACTGGGGCTCTAGCACTGGAGTAGGAGAAGGACTCCCACTGCCAGAATTGAGTGGTGAATATGGAGAGTGTCCCAGCAGTAGATGCTGGAATTAGGCTCTCTCTCACCACAAGACCAGAATGGGAGGAGAGTTATTGAAGCTGAGGATTCTCCTAGAGGGCAAGACTTGCAGCCAGGGACAGCTTTCCAATCTGGGACCAGTCTGTGTGTGTCACTGGAGGGTACCCCAGCCTGCTCCCTTGGTCAGTCGGGAGACAGTGCCCCACTAGCTCCAATGAACAGGAGGGAGGTGGACCCGACTTCCTTGGAGATCTAACCCCCAATACTAAGTGGCCCTCAGGGAGAGGGGTGCATAGCCTGCCAAAGCCCCCTTGAGTCAAAGAAAACTTGAGCATGGTGCCAGCCACAGAAGGCAGCACCACCAAAGCCTGGAAATGAACTTAGAGTTCATGTCTCACCCCCAGCTTTCCTCTTCAGTGTACTGCTGTCGACATGACAAAAGGTCTTCCAGGTGGGGTCTGGGGAGTATGCACTGACAGGGGCCACCTCCTGGGCTTCTCCATTGTCTCCACCCCCACTAAAGCTGAGCATGAGCTGAGGGACGGTGCTTTTCATGCTTCTCCATTGTTTCTGCCCATGCTAAGGGTAAATACATGCAAAGAGCCTCTTGCTGGCTCTTACTTCTCAGCATCATCTACTGGCCTGAAGCCTGAATTACACCTCCAAATAAAAATAAATCACTACAACAATAAACTTGAGGAAGCCACTGCATATCTGCAACCAAGGAGCCTTTACAGGCCTTGGTCCTCTGAAAGCACCCAGAAACAAGGCAAATCAATGATACACAATAAACAACACAGTCATACCCTCAAGGGAAAAAAATAACAATAAAAAATCAACACTCCCCATCAAAACAATAGCAAATTAAAAAGAAATAAAAAGAAATGTCAGCTCCCTCAGATGAGAAGGAACCAGTATAGGAACTCTGGCAATACAAAAATCCAGAGCTTTTTTTCACTTCCAAAGGATTGTACTAGCTTCCTAGCAATGATCCTTACCAGAATGAAATGTCTGAAATGACAGATATAGAATTCAAAATGTGGATGGCAAAGAAACTCAACAAGATACAAGAGATAAGTTAAAATCCAACACAAGCAAGCCAGCAAAATGATCAAAGGCTTGAAAGACCACATAGTTATATTAAGAAATAACCAAACAGAACTTCTGGAATTGGAAAATTTACTAAAAGAATTTCAAACTACAGTTGGAAGCATTAACAACAGACTTGACAAAGCAGAAGAAAAAAAATCACAGACTAGTCCTTCAAATCAAGTCAGACAAAATTGAAGAAAAAATTATTTTTAAAAAATTAACAAAGCTTTTGTGAAATATAGGATTATGTAAAGCAATGAAACCTATGACTTGTTGGCATTCCTGAGAGTGAGAAGAAAAGTAAGCAACTTGGAAAATATATTTGAAAATATAATTCAGGAAAATGTCTCTAATCTGGCTAGAGAGGTCAATATGCAGATACAAGAAATCCAGAGAAGTCCTGAGAGTTGATATACAAGATGAACAACACCAAGGTACATAGTCATCTGACTATCCAAGGTCAATGCAAAAAAAAAAAAAAAAATCTTAAAGACAGATAAAGAAAATGGCCATATTATCCTTAAAGGGGAACCCAACAGACTAACACAGACTTTCATCAGAAATCTTACAAGCCAGAAAAGATTGGGGGCCCATTTTTAGCATTTTTAAAGAAAAGAAATCCCACCCAAGAATTTCATATTCCACCAAACTAAGCTTCATAAACAAAGTACAAATAAAGTCTTTCCCAGACAAGCAATCACTAAGGCAATTTGTTAGCACTAGACTGGCCCTATGAGAGATGCTTAAGGGAGTGCTAAACATGGAAATGAAAGATGTTTGCTACCACAAAAGCACACAGAAGCACATAGCCTATGGACCCATAAAGCAACTACATAATCAAGACTACAAATCAATTAGCTAACAGCACTATGAAAGGAACAAAACCCTTATATCAATATTAACCTTGAATATAAATGGCCTAAATACTCCACATAAAAGACACACACTGGCAAATTGGATTTAAGAAAACAGGATTCATTCTTCTGCTGTTTTTAAGAGATCTATCTCACATGTAATGAAACCCATAGGCTCAAAGTAAAGGGATGGAGAAAGGTCTATCATGCAAATGGAAAACAAAAAGGAGTAAATGTCACTATTCTTGTATCATATAAAATATACTTTAAACCAAAAACAGTGAAAAAGGACAAACAAGGGCATTACAAAACAATAAAGGGTTCCATTCAAAAAGAAGATTTCACTGTGCTAAATATATGTTTACCCAACATTGGAGCACCCAGATTCACAAAACAATTACTTCTGGACCTAAAAAAAAGACTTAACGCAGCCACACAATAATAGTGGTGGAATTCAACACCCCACTTACAGCATTTGACAGCTCATTGAGGCAGAAAACTAACAAAGAAATTCTGGAGGTAAATTCAACACTTGACCAACTAGACCTAATAGGCTTCTAACAGAATACTGCACCCAACAACCACAGAATATACATTCTTCTCATCTGCATATGGAACATACTCTAAGATTGACCACATGCTCAACCATAAAGCAAGTCCTCAAAAATTCAAAAAAATCACAATGATACCAACCATACTCTCCAACCACAATGGAGTACAAATGGAAATCAATACCAATAAGAACTCTCAAAACTACATAAATACATGGAAAATAAACCACTTGCTCCCGAATGACTTTTCAGTAAGCAATAAAATTAAGGCAGAAATGAAAAATTATTTGAAACAAATAAAAATGGAGACACAACATACCAAAACCTCTGGGACATGAGAAAAACAGTGTTTAAGGGGAACATTTATAGTGCTAAATGCCTACATCAAGAAGATAGAAGCTGGGCGCGGTGGCTCACACTTGTAATCCCAGCACTTTGGGAGGCCGAGGCGGGTGGATCATGACGTCAGGAGATCGAGACCATGGTGAAACCCCGTCTCTACTAAAAATACAAAAAATTAGCCGGGCATGGTGGCGGGCGCCTGTAGTCCCAGCTACTCAGAGAGGCTGAGGCAGGAGAATGGCGTGAACCTGGGAGGCGGAGCTTGCAGTGAGCCGAGATTGCGCCACTGCACTCCAGCCTGGGTGACAGAGCGAGACTCCGTCTCAAAAAAAAAAAAAAAAAAAGAAGATAGAAGGATTTCAAATGAACAACCTAACCTTGCATATAACAGAATTACAAAAACAAAAACAAACAAACAAACAAACAGAAACAAAAAAACTAAACCCAAAGCTAGCAGAAGAACAGAAACAACTAAAATTAGAGCAGAACTAAACGAAATTCAGACCAAAATGATCAACAAAATGAAAATTTGTCCTTTGAAAGGATAAACAAGATTGATAGGCCACTAGATAGATTAACAGAAAAAAAGAACATTCAAATAAGCACAACCAGAAACAACAAAGGTGACATTACAACCTCTCCAACAGAAATACAAAAGATATTCAGAGACTACTATGAACATGTCTATGTGCACAGACTAGAAAATCTAGAGAAAATGGATAAATTCCTGGAAACACACAACCTCCCATGATTGAACCAGGAAGAAATAGAAATCCAGAACACACCAATAACAAGTAATGAAATTGAATCAGTAATAAAACACCTACGAATCAAAAAAGGCCCTGGACCAAATGGGTTCACAAATTCCACCAGAGGTACAAAGATCTGGTACCAATTTATATTCCAAAAAATTGAGGAAGGGGGATTCCTCCCTAACTCATTCTACAAAGCTAGTATCATCCTGATGTCAAAATCTTGCAAAAAGATAGCAAAAACAGAAAACAAGAGGCAAATATCCCTAATGAACACAGGCACAAAAATCCTCAAACTGAATTGAGCAGCACATCAAAAAAATAATCTGCCATGATCAAGTGGGCTTTATTCCTGGTATGCAAGGATGATTCAACATACACAAATTAATAAACATAATCCATCACATAAACAAGACTAATTACAAAATGATAGGATCATCTAAATAGACACAGAACAGCATTTGATAAAATCCAACATCCTTTCATGATAAAAACCCTTAACAAACTAGGCATAGACAGAATGTATCTCAAAATAAAAGAGCCATGTGTAACAAACCCACAGTTAACATAATACTGAATGGGGAAAAGTTGAAAGCAAGCTCCAGTTCTTGTCCCCTAAGAAGTGAGATGAGACAAAGATGTCCATTCTCACTGCTCCTATTCAATATAGTAGTGGAAGCCCTAGCCAGAGCTATCAGGCAAGAGAAAGAAATAAAAGGCATTCAGATTGGAAAAGAGGAAGTCAAATTATTATTGTTCGCTGACAACACGATCATATACCTACAAAATCCTAAACACTCCTCTGGAAGATTCCCAGATCTGATTAGAAACTTCAGTAAAGTCTCAAGATACAAAATAAATGTGTAAAATCAGTAGCATTTCTATCTGCCACTAACATTCAAGCCAAGAGCCAAATCAAGAACATAATCCCATTTACAACAGCCAGAATAAAGCATTAAGTACAAAGGAATACATCTAATCAAGGAAGTGAAAGATTTCCACAAAGAGAACTACAAAATGCTAATGAAAGAAATTGTGGATGACACAAATAAACGGGAAAACATCCCAATGCTCATGGATTGTAAGACTCAATATCACTCAAATGACCATATTGCCCAAAGTAATCTACAGATTCAATGCGGTCCCTGTCAAATTACCAATCTCATTTTCCACAGAATTAGAAAAAAATCCTAAAGTACATATAAAACCAAAAAATAGCCTGAATTGCCAAAGTACTCCTAAGCATAAAGAACAAATTTGAAGACATCACCTTGACTGACTTCAAATTATACTACAAGGCTACAGCAACTAAAATACCATGGTACTGGTACTAAAATAGACACTCAGATCAATGGAACAGAATAGAGACCCCAGGCCGGGCGTAGTGGCTCACATATGTAATCCAAGCACTTTGGGAGGCCAAGGTAGGTGGACCATGAGGTCAGGAGTTCAAGACCAGTCTGGCCAAAATAGTGAAACCCTGTCTCTACTAAAAATACAAAAATTAGCCAGCTGTGTTGGGCGCCTGTAATCCTAGCTACTTAGGAGACTGAGGCAGAGAACTGCTTGAACCCAGGAGGCGGAGGTTGCAGTGAGCCGAGATCACACCACTGCACTCCAGCCCAGGCAACAGAGTGAGACTCCATCTCAAAAAAAAAAAAAAAAAGACCCCAGAAAGAAAGCCACATACTTACAACCAGCTGATCTTCAATAAAACCAACAAAAATAAACAATGGGGAAAGAACTCCCTATTCAATAAATGGTGCTGGGAATACTGGCTAGCCACATGCAGAAGAATGAAACTGGACCACTATCTCTCACCATATACAAAAATTAACTCAAGATGTATTAAAGAACTAAACATAAGACCTGAAACTATAAAAATTCTGGAATCTAGGAAAAACTCTTCTGGACATCGGCCTAAACAAAGAATTTATGATGAATACCCCAAAAGCAAACACAACAAAAACAAAAATAGACAAATGACATTTAATCAAACTAAAAAGTGTCTGCACAGCAAAAGAAATAATCAACAGCATAAACAGACAACCTTCAGAATTGGAGAAAATATTGACAAATTATGCCTCCAACAAAGGATTAATATCCTGAGTCTACAAGAAACTCAAACAACTCAACAAGAAAAAAACAAACAACCTCATTAAAAACTTGGCAAAGGACATGAACAGACATTTCTCAAAAGAAGAAATATAAGTGGCCAACAACCCATTAAAAAAATGTTCAACATAACTATTCATCAGAGAAATGCAAATTAAAACCACACCGAGATACCATGTTACACCATTCAGAATGGCTATTATTAAAAAGTCAAAAAAAATATTGGCATGAATGCAGAGAAAAGGGAATGCCCACACACCGTTGGTAGGAATGTAAATTAGTTCAACCTCTATGGAAAATACTATGGTGATACCTCAAAGAACTGAAAATAGAACTATTAGATCCAGCAACCTTACTACTAAGTATCTTCCCAGTGGAAACGAAATTATTATAGAAAACTGATTTCAGGAGCAAACTCTCAAGTTTCAATGCCTGGGATTATTTATCTAACCTGGTTAAAGTTGATTGTAGTAATGACTTCCTTGATAGCAAAAATATGAATATTGATTATTCATGACATGCAAGTTATGAAGTACTTACTTAAATTATAAACTGTAGTTTTAGAATCAAGTGCCTACTAACTCTCTTTTGACAGAAGAAGACAGCCATCTCTCTTATCTAATTAAGCCACCATCCCTATAATAGAAAACTCTCTAATGACCTTACTGGATTAATTAGAATAGGATGGTCTGTGCTGCAATAACAAACCTAACAAAACTGTATTTCTGTCTCCTGCTACTTGTCCAATGCAAATAGGCAAGGAGCTCTGTTTCTATCTATTGATTGAAGCTCAGTCACCTCACAGCTGAACTGGTGGTGCGCCTGGTAGCTTTCACAGTGGGAGAAAGAGGGAGAGGTTCCCAAACCAGCTCTTACATGCCTCAGCCAAAAACTGTCACATATGATTCCTCTTCAAAGCACATTTTCCAGGATTAGTCACGTGGCCCACCATAATTGCAAGGAGTCTAAAAAATGTAGTGGAGTATGTGCATATTTGATAAGAATGGAATATCTCTTCCACTTCACTAGAGGCAGTTATCTTGCAAGAGAGTGCTGGTATTTCTTGAGAACTGTCCCACGACCCCATATTGCCTCTAGGTTCTATAACTGAGTCAGATACCAGCAAACCCCAGGGACGTGAGCTCAGAGTCAAAGCCAAGGAGAGACAGATTGTAAGTTAAATAACTGAAGGATTCTCTCAACTGCATTCAGAAAAATATGGGGAGTATGATGGGAATGAATTCTGAGGGTACTAGATCAGGGAAAAACAAACATAATGCATCAAGTCAAATTTATTGATATATGTATATTTACTAGAAACTGTGGATTCAGTGTGTTACCTGGAGCAGATAGATGTGTTTTTAGATAGATAAATACTATAACAGTTATATTTGCCTGAAAACTAGACTCAACCACATTTCCTTCAATAATATACAGCAGTGTTTCTCAATTCAGGGAAATTTTACCCTCCCTCCCCAAGTGACATTTGCCAATTTCTTGAGACATTTTTCATTCTCATAATTAAGAAGAACTTCTGGGTAAAGACCAGAGATGCTGTTAAACATTCCATACTGCACTCAACAGCCTCTCTCAACAAAGAATAATTTGCTCCAAAATTATCAATAGTGCCAAGGTTTAGAAATCCTAATATAAAGAAATTTGAAGGCTCCATTGACAAAAATATGTGAGTGGATTTATCACAGCAAGCCACTCATCTACTCCTACCAATGTCACCTAGGTTGGCCTAAAGGACATTCCTTCTCCAATCAAGTATTAAGAAGTACATTGCTGGGGAGCACTTGCATATTTGGAAAGCTCTGCACTAGCTGCCTTATGCAGACAGGTAATGACAGTGGGAAAAACTTCCACTGAAATGAATTGATTCCCTGAAATAATTGTGAATGATGGATCTTGCAGTATAGAGGCCACTCAGTAGCCAAAGATAAGAAGGGTATGGGTATTGTTGGTAGCAGGGCTGGAGCAATAATCAGAGAACAACAAACATCCTTGGTAATGACTAACTTATCATGATGTCTCTAGAAATGAAATATTGTTTTCTAGAGAGAAAACAATGGTGATGCCTAAGATCAATTTTCTAGAACTGAAATAAATAGGCGGCCTACTGAAATCTTACTTGGTCTGTGTAAACAAAAATTTCTAGGTATTGTGAACAGAGATCAGATTGGCACCTCTCTTAGCCTGTTTGGTCTACTATAGTAGAATACTACAGACTGAGTGGCTTATAAACAACAGAAATTTATTTCACATAGTTTCAGAAACTGAGAAGTCCAAGATCAAGATGCTGCAAGATTCTGTGTCTGGGGACAGGCCCACTTCCTCATACACAGAGATCTTTTCACTCTAACCTCACATGGCAGAAGGGGTGAAGTGTCTCACTGGAGACTCAGGTTTTATAAGGGCACTAATCCTATTCTTGAGGGCTCTGTCCCCATGATCTAATCACCTCCTGAAGTTCTCACATCCTAATAGTATCACCTTGGGAGTGAGAATTTCAACATATAAATCTGGGGGGACATAAACATTCAAACCGTAGTAAGGCCCCACAATTTATAGGTCTTGACTAAATTAGACTAGAGCCAGTCCACAGGTTCAAGCCCTTTGTGTGAAGGGAATATAGGTCACCTTGAGAAAGGATCCAAAAACAAACCATGCATTTGTACAGTGTATTCTCTTCTTAGCTTTCTCCAAAGAAACCTGCCTCCATTTACCATGGTGACTATGTACTGGGCAAAGGGGAAATATCAATACATTTTAAGGATTGCTAGACATTGGCTGTGAGCTGATACCCAGACATCAAAGGATCCAATGCTACTAGGAGCCAGTCAGAATGGAGACTTACAGAGGCCAGTTGGTACTGTCCTTCTCAAACAGGATAATTAACCAAAAGTTACCATATCCTTGGGAGAACTACAATAATTATTGCCACCATGAAAGACTTGCAAGATGCAGGGGTAGTGGTTCTTACCATATTCTCATTAACTCAACATATGGATAGAACTTTGAGAGAGATAGTGAAGATGGACAGTAAAGCATCATAAATCAGGTGATGACTGCAATTGTAGCTACTGTTCTCAAGGCAGAGTCTTGGGAAGGTGAAAGAATTTTTAGGAAAGAAATTGAATTTGTAACCAAGTGGAACATTTCAGGAGCTCAACTAGAAATCAACCTTGCCTCTCTGAGGACCTAGATGTCAAGATAAACTAGGAGTTCAATCAATGCCTAGTGATTAAATTAGAGGTGAAAGGCTGGCCAGAAAACAATAGTGGTGGCTAAGATCAAGATAGGGATGGGAGAACAGAGAGTATCAAAGAGACTGATAGCATTTAAATTTGGGCCACCACAGCAGAGCTGTGAGACTATGACATGGTTTTAAGTGCATCTCATGTGTGTCCAGAAATTATCTCACCTGAACATAGAAAAATATGAATGGAGAGCTTCTGTGGGACTTGATTAGAGAAGTATATGGCCAGAGAAATGAAAGCAAGTGATAGACCTTGGATCTCAAGAGGATGAACCTCAAATAGCTTTGATCTGCCAGGAGTGGGTATAAAAGGATTGTCTCAATGGAAAACCATACGGCATTTTCTTAAAAGGTTAAAAATAGAACTACCATATAATCCAGCAATCCCACTTCTGTATATTTATCCAAAAGAATTGAAATCGGGATCTTGAAGAAATATCTGCACTTTCATGTTCATTACAACATTATTCACAATAGCTAAGATGTGAAAACAACTCAATGTCCATCAGCAGATGAATGGATAAGGCAGATGTGATATACACATACAATGAAATGTTTGTTATTCAGCCATAAGAAAGAAGGAAATCCTGCCATATATGACATGAATGCACCTTGAAGATATTATGTTAAGTGAAATAAGCCAGTCACAGAAGTACAACTACCATACAGTGCCACTCATACAAGGTAGCTAAAATAGTCAAACTCATAGAAACTAAAAGTAGAATGGTGGTTGCCTAGGGGAGGGAGAAATGGGGAGTTGTTTTTCAACATGTATGAAGTTTTATTTATGCAAGATGATTAAGTTCTAGAGATCTGTTGTACAACATTGTGCTTATAATTCACAGTACTGCTCACACAAAAAAATGTTAAGAGGGTAGATCTCATTATGTGTTCTTACCAAAATAAAAATAAACAAATAACACAGGAACAAAAATCACAAACAAACAAAAAGGGTTGCCTCAGGCAAGTGGCAATGAATACCTAAGGTAGCCCCACGCTTAGGGGCTTCCCAAGGAGCATCACACGTTATTATAAATAGAGTTGCTCAGATGTGACTTTTCCCAAGATGTTATTACTTTCATATGATCCATTATCACAGGCAGAAGAGCTTCGAAAGGCATAATGTAAGAACTATTTAAATAGCAATAGACATACATTACTTCTGTCATTATAAAAGACTACCTAATTTATATGATTGGTAGGCAATATCTTTAATATGCTCAGTTCAGCAGTGTCTGTGAAGGGAACAATGAAACACTAAGTGCATAGCGTATTATCCCCAGGAGCCAGGCGGGCACTTAAAGATGCACATTAACATTTTTCAGGTCCTATTTGGACAGAAATATGGGTCTTCTGGAATTATGGTGAATTATCACGAACTCAATTAAGTGGTATCTCCAATAATATCATGTGCTACATTGTCATGATTAGACTTCTATTACTGGATCTAAAAAACACAAAAATAAAAATCTGAACACTTTATTTCCAGAAAAAAAAATTTTATCCTTCAATGGAGAGATTCCTAAGGCCACGCCAATTGATAACCACTTAAAAGTTTTGCCTCCTGTTATCACCACGTAGCCATAAAGCCTATAAACTCTAACACTAGTGCAATATTTCTCCAAAGGCTTGAAGAACTTGTTAAATTGCCTTAAAAGCACAACTTATTTCTGGAAATTGGCCTAAGCATGGTGAATGTGTTTACTTGCCTACATATAATGAACTATACATCATTTTTTCAATACCTCAGTTACTTACACTAGAAGTTTTTGGTTAGGATAAAGATTGGTGTTTTATGTTCTCAGCAAGAAAAGTTTGATTTCAGAGAAGTAGAGAAATGCACTTTGCTTTTGGGGTGATTTATTTTGGGTGCCTTAATTTTGAGTCTTCATTCCAGAATGCACTCATCTCATCCTTTAATAGCATGCCTACTGTTCAAGCCGCTCAGCCGATTCTGAGAAAGGATTAATCCATTTCAACATCAACAGCAAGATGGACACTCCAGTACAGCAGATGTGCACTCTTCTCTGTAATTACTTTCAGCTCTTGCTTTGCCCTTTCCTGTCTCTTTGAAATTTAACATTAATGGAATCAGAATGACATTTACCCAGGGATCAGTTCCAGATTGTGTGAAATCACCAAAAAAAAAAAAAAAAGAGGTTTTGACATAGTAAGTCTACTAATCGCTTTTTGTGACTAGAATTAGCCAACAGTTAGCTTTGAGTAGAAAAGATTAAGAATGTCACATATTTAATCTAAGGAAAGAGAAATTAATAATCCCTCTTCTACTCCTGCCCCTTACTATCAAACACCATATTAGCCAAAGCTAGAACCCTAGAGTAATAATCCAGAACTCTGACATAGCCTAGAGGATGGCCATTCTATGGAAACATAAATGGTGCAACTGTGAGATGCCAACCAGACATACAGAAGTTGAGACTGAGTTGGGAGCCAGAAAGGTGGAGCAGCAGTGAGGAAGAGTAAAGTTTGAGTCCAAAACCATAGCAAAAATGGATTTGAGGAATGTTCCAAATCTCCCACACTCTGCTGCCAGAGCCCAGTGATGCATGAGAACTGAATGCTAATTTTCCTTTTAAAGATAATAGCTACATTTCCTTACTCCAGTACTTTATAAATGTCATAAGGTGAAGAAAATTTTATTATTTAAGCAGTTGTCTCCTAAATTCCTCTTAGAAGAATCCTCTTCCTTTGGAGAAATATCTTGATAATTGATGAGGAATAAAAGCTCTACTAGGGCTCTGTATTTTTAGTGTCTTCCAGACTTCAGAGGAGGGAGAAACCTTTGCTGTTTGATGCACCATGGATATTTAACTCCAGAAAGTGAATGGTGGAGAAAAGGCACGAGAGAGTGAGGAGTAGCAACACAGAGGGTGACCCAGACCTGGAGACGATTAAATGCCCCTGAGATACAGTTCAAGAATAGAGTCGCTAATGTTTTCCCTTCAGGGTTGTTGGTGTTGCTAATGGAATCCCCTCTCCAACTTCACTCTTCTCCCTACCAATTTTCAGTAAAAATCACTAGCTTTTAAATTGCATTTTTAAATTAGAAATGTTTTGAAGACTACATAGAAAAAAAGAGAAGTTTTCACTGAGGATGTTAGAGTGCAGGGAAGAGGCAGCCAAGGAGCACACCACAGAGGGGAGCCACAGTGACCCCAGAATGTAAGTTTCTAGCAGGTGGACAGAGGTTTGGAGAAACCCTTCAGACTTTTGAAGATTGTAAAACTTGCAAAGGAATAAGCCGATTTGCCAGTCTCAGATGTTAAAGAGCAGGTAGATTCCAAGTCAACATCTAGGAAAGAAAGCCATCGCATTCAATCCTCATAGAAAGATCCTATCGTTAGCTGCATTCTGAAGATGAAGAAATGTAGGCCCAGGGTCATTCCCAATGTCACTAATTTAGTAAATTGCAGAGGAGGATCACAAAACTATCCCAAAGGGCATGACCTCAACCAATATAATACAAATTTTTTTGCCTCACATTTTGACACAGAATCCTCCCTTAGTCAAATCCTGCCCATCCTTTAAGGTTAGTTTTCCTTCCCCAAACTACACTGACTTCTTAGACTCTGAAATTCCACATCCCCCACTGACTCTTTAGAGTTCTTTCCTGAGTATAAATATAATAATGGCTCATCCATCTTTTGTGAAAACAAAATAACTTCTCCAATTATGTTTTCCTACTTCTTTTTCTCATAATTAAAATCTTAAAATATCATTGTACTTTTTCTCTTATCCATTCACTTTTCTGCCTGTTGCATCTGCCTGTTGTCCCCACCAAGGTAAGGGGTGGTCTCCTAATTCCAGTACTCAACAGACAATTTCAGCCTTCACCTCATTTGCTTTCTTTGAGCATCTGACACTCTTCACAAAGCCTTACCTCCATCACTGTGGGACCTCTTAGATTCATCTCTCTCCTTCCTATACTCTTTTTCCAGCTACTGCTAAAATTCTGTTGTAGTCACTGGTGCCTGCTACTCTTAATCTTTCCCTGGAATACTTATCACAGATTCTGTAGATAAGGCTTATATGCTTGTAAGGGAGCCTCCTGAAATAGGGACACGTTATTTTGTACATGTGCATTTTTTCCTAGCCAAAGTATTCTCTCACTCAATATGTGTTCATTTTCACAAATATTTATGAAGGAAATAAGTCATTAAAAATAAGCCACAAAGATCTTTGTTAAATAACATTAGGCAATAAGCTATGAACACAGTAAATAAGCAAATGATATAATATCTTTAAAGGGCTCCAGGAAAAATAGAACAAATTAAAGGGGACCACAAGGGCCATGGGGAGGATTGGGATGGCTAAGGGCAGTAGTTAGGGAAGACTTCATCAAGAATGTAATGGTTAATCAAAGACTTAAAAGACATGAAGAGTTGCCATGTTTTTAATAAGTCAATTAGAGGGAACAGCAAGTTCCCTAAGAGGGGCAAAAATGATGGTAAAAGAGAAAGTAATTTTAAATATAGAGAATTATTCCAGCTTGTGTGTTGACGGAAATGATTGAGCAGAGAGTAAAAAATTGAGACAGGCAAAAGGAGAGATTGCTGCAGCAATGTCCTTGAGTAAGCAACAGGTTGGGAGATCTGGCATATAACTGGAATGCTTTCAACAGGAGTGTGGAGACTTTACTTATAATAATACACAAGAAAGAAAAGTATGTGTGCTGGATTCTGATGGGAGTTAGGTATAATGAAGGGATTCTATAGAAGTTTTCATGTACATTATCAAATTTTCTCAGTGAAATAAAAGGCAAGTTCATCTCCTGAGAATGGGGAAGAAATGGAAGGTAGGCACTGAGATTTTGAAAGCATAAAAGAAGACATATTAATAAAATAGCCATCTAGTATAATAAAAGATAAAGAAATCTTGCCTGATTACCAGGCGATACTTGAAAGTCCCACTTGAAATCCAATGTCAAAAATATAAAAATGTGACCACTTGCCATGGTAGTGTATTCTTTTCTAGCCACAATCATTTGAACAGGTGCAGGCACAGGTAATAGGTGAAGGATTGAACTTAACTAGGGCTATTGCTTTATCGAGTAAGTATAATGAAGCAAGAGGCAACAAATGATTACATTATTTGACCATGGATTTAAGATGCACAAGCAGAGATTGTGAGCCCTGAAGGGGCAAAGGATAGTAAAAAGACAGTAGATGAAAAAGGTAAAAACTCTAGATTGTTGGTCCCAGTAGGGGTAGAGGAATTGTGGGAGTTAATATATTAGAGGGAGTGAGCTGGAAATATAGGAAGTAGTGGTTGGAGATTAGAATGAATAAAAATAAAATTTTGCAGGGATTGGATGTATTGATAATGACAATGTCTACAGCATGACTGTGTGACCAATGAGGTTTGTCAAAGAACTTAATACCTACAAAATGGTAAAGATCCTTGTCTTTATATCCTTTCCACATTAGCTATTTTGGCCCTAAGTATAAGTATTGTATGTTTGTTTTGTTTTGTTTGAGACGGAGTCTCGCTCTGTTGCCCAGGCTGGAGTGCAGTGGCGCCATCTCAGCTCACTGCAAGCTCTGCCTCCCGGGTTCACACCATTCTCCTGCCTCAGCCTCCCAAGTAGCTGGGACTACAGGCACCCACCACCATGTCCGGCTATTTTTTTTTGTATTTTTAGAAGAGATGGGGTTTCACCGTGTTAGCCAGGGTGGTCTCGATCTCCTGACCTTGTGATCTGCCTGCCTTGGCCTCCCAAAGTGCTGGGATTACAGGCATGAGCCGCCGCGCCTAGCCAAGTATTACATGTTTTTATGACTTTCTGTCTACACATCCAGCTTAGGTACTAACTTTTGGCCATCTAATAAGTACTTCAAATATAACATGTCCTGGGGTTAACTCACCATTCCCTAACCATTCCCTAACCATTCCCCCTCCATCAACTGACCCAGAGAATGGTATCATTCATCCAATCCACTTAAGGCAGAAACCTGGACTTACTAGACTCTTCTTTCCTTCCCTTACCAGCAACATTAAAACAATTAACAGTCTCCATTGATTTAATCTCTTAAATCTATCTTTTAAACAGTCCTCTTTCTCCAGTTTCACTCCTGCAGGCTAAAATTTATATCCTCACGATCTTAAAATTTTATTATTATGGCAATTTCTCAGTCTCTTTGCTATGGTTTTGTTCATTCTTAAACCTGTTTTCCATATTCCCTTTAGAACATTGCTTCAGGATAAAATGCACACTCCTTAGTGAAATGAAACAGCTGCTTATTATCTTGTGCTTGCACTATTCCTCCCTCACCTTTTGCTAATTACCAGCATACCACAATCACCCATGTTGAGCTACAATAAACTCAAAGACACTCTCTTTTTTTATAACTCTTTATCTTTGCAAAGGTAGAGTCTCTACTTTTCTTTCTTCCAAGAATGCTCATCCTATCCCACCTCCTTCATCTGGCTAACAATTGCTCATCCTTCAAAGACAACTCAAGCACTCTCTGTTCCAAAAAGCCTCTCAGGGGTTGTTTGTAGGTTTAAGATATGCACCAATATGTCACCAAAGCATCCTATTCTTACCTATATTCAGACATTTCCATATTGTAAATTTTACTTTGAATTTGCATGTTTTTTCTCTGGACTGTGAGTTCTTGTGGGCAGAACTTTGTTTTATCAGTTGAACTTTCTATAGTTCTTAATACCCTGGGCACAAAATAGGTAATCAATGTGCATTTTCAAAATAAATGATTGACACAATTTAATTCTACCTTTATAGTGTTTTAGTGATATGGGCTCACATACTGGGATCTCAATTACATGAAAATTCAAGGGGAGGACAATTCTTTCATATTTTGCTTTACTGTGTTTTGCAGATACTGAATTTTTGCTAATTGAAGGCTTGTTTCAACCCTGCATTTAGAAAGTTTATCAGCACCATTTTCCAACAGCATGTGCTCGCTCCATGTCTCTGTCATATCTGGATCATTCTCACAATATCCCAAACTTGTTCACTATTATTATAATATCTGTTATGATGACCTGAGATCAGTGATCTTTGATGTTAATATTTGAATTGTTTTGAGGTACCATGAACCATACCCATATAAATAAGATGGTGAACATAAGACATACATACATGTGTTCTGACTACTTCACAGACTGACTGTTCTCTCAACTCCCTCCCTCTTCTCATGCCTTCCTATTCCCTGAAACACAATAATATTGAAATTAGGCCAAGTAATATCCTACAATGACCTCTAAGTGTTCAAATGAAAGAAAGAGTCCTATGTCCCTCACCTTTTTTTTCATAATTTCAACATTCATTTTAGATTCAGTTCAGGTGGCATATGTGCAGGTTTGTCACATGGGTATATTGTGTAGTGGTCACGTTTGGGATACGAATGATCTTATCACCCAGGTAGTGAGCATAACACCCAATAGGTAGTTTTTCAGCCCTTGTCCACATCTCCGTCTCCCACCTCTAGTGGAAGGGAGTCCTCAGTATCTATTGTTCCCAACTTTATGTCCATGTGAACCCAATGCTTAGCTCCCATTTACAAATGAGAACATGTGCTATTTGGTTTTCTGATCCTGAATTAATTCACTTAGGATAATGGCCTCCAGCTACATCCATGTTGCTGCAAATGATTTTTTTTCATTTTTGTGGCTGCATAGTATTCCACTGTATGTATGTACTGTATTTTCTTTATTCAATCCACCATTGATGGACATCTAGGTTAATATCTTTGCTATAGTGGATAGTGCTGCAATGAACATATGAGTGTATGTGTTTTTTGGTAGAATGATAACTTTTCCTTTGGGTATATACCCAGTAATGGGATTGCTGGGTCCAGTGGTAGTTCTTGTTTAAGTTCTTTGAGAAATCTCCAAACTGCTCTCCACAATGGTTGAACAAATTTACATTCCCACCACAAGTGCATAAGCATTTCCTTTTCTCTGCAGCCCCACCAACATTTTTCACCTTTTTATGATGGCCATTCTGATTGGTTTGAGATGGCATCTCATTATAGTTTTGATTTGCATTTCTCTTATTATTAGTGATGTGGAGCATTTTTTCATATTTTTGTTGGCCACTTGTATGTCTTCTTTTGAGAAGTGTCTGTTCATGTCCTTTGCCCATTTTTAAATGAGATTACTTGTTTTTTGCTTGTTAAGTTCCTTATAGATTCTGGAAATGAGATCTTTTTCAGATGCACAGTTTGTGAATATTTTCTCTCATTCTGTAGGTTGTCTGTTTACTCTATTGATAGTTTCTTTTGCTGAGCAGAAGTACTTTAGTTTAATTAGGTACTACTTGTTGATTTTAGTTTTTGTTGCAGTTGTTTTTTATAATTTAGTCACAAATTCTTTCTGAAGGCAGGTGTCCAGAATGGTATTTTCCAGATTTTCTTCTAAGATTCTTACAATTTAAGGTCTTACAATTTAAATATTTAATTCATGTTGAGTTAATTTTTGTATATGGTGAAAGATAGGGGTCTAGTTTCATTCTTCTGCATATGGCTAGCCAGTTATCCCAGCACAGTTTATTGAATAGGGAATCTTTTCCCCATTGCTTATTTTTGTTGACTTTGTTGAAGATCAGATGACTGTAGGTATGCAGCTTTATTTCTGGGTTCTGTATTCTGTTGCATTGATCTATGTGCCTGTTTTTGTAACAATACCATGCTGTATTGTTTACTGCAGCCTTACAGTACAGTTTGAAGCTGGGTTAATATGATGCCTTCAATTTTATCTATTTATTTATTTATTTATTTATTTATTTATTTATTTATTTATTTTTTGCTTAGTATTGCTTTGGCGATTCAGGGTCTTTTTTGGTTGCAAATGAGTTTTAGAACAGTATTTTCTAATGTTTTGAAGAATGACACTGGTAGTTTGATAGGAATAGCATTAACTCTGTAGATTGCTTTGGCAGTATGTCCATTTTAATGATATTGATTCTTCTAATCCATGAGCATGGAATGTTTTTCCATTTGCTTGTACCATCTTTGATTTCTTTCAGCAGTGTTTTGTAGTTATCCTTGTAAAGATATTTTAACTCCTTCATTAGATGTACTCCTAGGTATTTTTGTGGCTATGGTAAATGGAATTGC
This sequence comes from Hylobates moloch, assembly GCF_009828535.3. Classification (NCBI taxonomy): domain Eukaryota; kingdom Metazoa; phylum Chordata; class Mammalia; order Primates; family Hylobatidae; genus Hylobates; species Hylobates moloch. The sequence goes on along the minus strand of NW_026652302.1, from coordinate 3,686,869 downwards.
ACTGTTGATTTGGCTCTCAGCTTGAACACTATTGGTGTATAGAAATGCTACTGATTTTTGTACATTGATTTTGTATCTTAAAACTTTACTATAGCTGTTTATGAGTTCTAGGAGACTTTTGGTGGAATTTTTAGGATTTTCTAGGTATGGAATAATATTTTCAGTGAGGAGAAATAATTTGACTTATTTCCTATTTGGATACCTTTCATTTCTTTCTCTTGCCTGATTGCTCTAGCTATGACTTCTAATACTATGTTGAGTAGGAGTAGTAAGAGAGATCATCCTTGTCTTGATCCTGTTCTCAATGGTAATGTATCCACATTTTGCCCATTAAGTATGATATTGGCTGTGAGTTTGTCAGAGATGACTCTTATTACTTTGAGGTATGTTCCTTTGATGTCTAGTTTGTTGAAGGTTTTTTATTATGAAGGGATGTTGCATTTTATTGAAAGATTTTTCATTTCATTTCATTTCATTTCATCTATTCAGATGATCATATGGGTTTTGTTTTCAATTCTGTTTATGTGGTGAATCACACTTATTGATTTGTGTATACTGAACACTCCTTGCATCCCAGGAAGAAAGCCTACTTGATCATATTGAATTAGCTTTTTGCTGTGCTGCTGGATTCAGTTTGCTAATATTTTGTTGAGGATTTTGGCATCTATGTTCACCAGGGATACTGGCTGTTTTCTTTACCCTGGGTCCTTCCCAGGTTTGGATATCAGAGTGATGATGGCTCCATACAGTAAGTTGCAGAGAAGACTTTTCTCCTCAGTTTTTTGGAAGTTTCAGCAGAATTGATACCAGCTCTTCTTTATACGTCTAGTAGAATTCAGTTGTGAATCCATCTAGTCTAGGGCTTTTTTTGGTTGGTAGATTTTTTTATTATTACTGATTCATTTTCAGAGCTTAATATTGATCTGTTCAAGATTTCAATTTCTCCCCCATTCAGTCTTGGGTGGGTGTCTGTTTCTGGGAATTTGCCATTTCTTCTAGATTTTCTAATTTGTCTGCACAGAGGAGTTTGTAATAGGTTCTGAGGAACTTTTGTATTTCTATGGGATCGGTTGTAATGTCATCTCTGTCATTTCTGATTATGCTTATTTGAATGTTCTCTCTTTTTTCTTTGTTAATCTAGCTGGCACTCTGTCAACCTTGCATACCCTTTCAAAGAACCAACTTTTGGTTTAATTGTATGCATTTTTGGTTCTCAATTTCATTTGGTTTTGCTCTGATTTTAGTTCTTTCTTTTCATCTGCTAGCTTTGGAGTTCATTTGCTCTTATTTTTCTAGCTCCTCTAGTTGTGATATTAGATTATTAATTTCATATATTTCTATTGCTTTTTGATGCAGGTGTTTCGTGCCATAAACTTTTTTCTTAATACTGCTTTTGCTGCATCCCAGGGATTTTGATATGTTGTATCTCTGTTTTCATTTACTTCAAATGATTTTTTTATTTCTGCCTTAAATTCATAGTTTACCCAAAAGTCATTCAAGAGCAAGTTGTTTAATTTCCATGTATTTATGTGGTTTTGAGAAATCTTCTGCATATTGATTTCTATTTTATTACACTGTGTTCTGAGAATATATTTGGTATCACTTTGATTTTTTAAAAAAAATTATTAAGACTTACTTTATAACCAAGCACGTGGTCAATCTTAGAGTATGTTCCATGTGCAGATGAGAAGAATGTATATTCTGTGGTTGATGGGTGGAGTGTTCTATAAATGTCTATTAAGTTTAATTGGTCAAATGGTGAATTTAAGTATACAATTTCTTTATTGGTCTTCTGCCTCAATGATCTGTCAAATGCTGTCAGTGGGGTATTGAAGCCCCCCTCTATTATTGTGTGGCTTTCTATATCTTTTCATAAGTATAGAAGTACTTGTTTTATGAATCTACCCACTCCAACACTGGGTGCATATATATGTAGAATAAATAAGTCTTGTTGAATTGAATCCTTTATCATTATATAATGCCCTTCCTTTTTCACTGTTGTTGGTTTAAAGTCTTTTGGTTGCTATTTAAGAATAGCATCCTCTGCTCATGTGTGTGTGTGATAAATTTTTCTCCATCCATTTACTTTGAGCCTATGGGTGTCATTACTTATAACATGGGTCTGTTAAAGACAGCAGAAGGATGGGCTTTGTTTTGTTTGTTTTGTTTTACCCAACTTGCCACTCAATGTGTTTAAGTGGGATGTTTAGGCATGTCTCTCAGTTTAAATTAAAAGCCACAAATAATTATGCCTAGTAAGAAAGGCATGTCATAAGCTGAGAAATGCTAAAAGTTAGGCCTCTTGTGCTAGTTAGCCAAGCTGTGAATGCAAAAGAAAAGTTATTAAAGAAAACTAAAAATGCTACACCAGGGAACACGCAAATAATAAAAAAAGTGAAACAGTCTTTATGGCTTATATGGAGAAAGTTTTACAAGTCTAAATAGAATTTCAAACTAGCCACAACATTACCTTAAACTAAAGCCTAATCCAGAGCAAGACTCTCTCTTTAATTCTATGAAGTCTGCAAGAGGTGAGAAAGCTTCAGGAAAAAATGTTTGAAGCTAGCAGAGGTTGCTTCATGTGGTTTAAGGACGATAGACTGGATTAAGAAAATGTGGCACATATACACCATGGAATACTATGCAGCCATAAAAAATGATGAGTTCATGTCCTTTGTAGGGACATGGATGAAACTGGAAAACATCATTCTCAGTAAACTATCGCAAGGACAAAAAACCAAACACCACATGTTCTCACTCATAGGTGGGAATTGAACAATGACAACTCATGGACACAGGAAGGGGAACATCACACTCTGGGGACTGTTGTGGGTTGCAGGGAGAGGGGAGGGACAGCATTAGGAGATATACCTAATGCTAAATGACGAGTTAATGGGTGCGGCAAACCAACATGGCACATGGATACATATGTAACAAACCTGCACATTGTGCACATGTACCCTAAAACCTAAAGTATAAAAAAAAAAAAGAAACCATCTCCATAACACAAAAGTGCAAGGTGAAGCAGCAACTGCTAATGAAGAAGCTGAAGCAAGTTATCCAGAAGAACTAATTAAGATAACTGATGAAGGTGGCTACATTAAACAACAGATTTTCAATGTAGAGGAAAAGCCTCATATTGGGAAAAGAAGCCATGTAGAACTTTCATAGCTGGAGAGGGCAGGTCAATGCTTGGCTTCAAAATTTCAAAGAATAGGCTATCTCTCTTGCTAGAGGATAATGAAGTTGGAGATTTTGAACTGAAAACAATGCTCATTTATCATCTCAAAAATGTTAGAGCCTTTCAGAATTATGTTAAATCTCTGTCTGTGTTCTATATAGGGAACAACAAAGCTTGGATGACAGCACATCTATTTACAGCATGATTTACTGAATATTCTAGGCTTGCTGTGGAGACCTACTGCTCAGGAAAAAAAATATTTCTTTTCAAATATTATTGACAATGTACCTGGTCACCCAAGAGCTCTGGAGCTATACAAGAAGATTATTAATGTCGTTTTCGTGTCTGCACACACATCTATTCTGAAGACCATGGATCAAGGAGTAACTTTAACTTTCAAGTTATATTCTTTAAGAAATACATCTCATAGAGCTATAGTTGCCATAAATGGTGATTCCTCTGATGGGTCTGGGCAAAGTAAATTGAAAACCTTCTAGAAAGGATTCACCATTCTAGATGCCATGAAGAACACTCATGATACATGGAGATGAGGTGAAAATATCAACATAATGGGAATTTGGAAGAAGTTAATTCCAACCATCATGGATAACTTTGATGGATTCAAGTCTTCAGTGAAGGAAGTCACTGAAGATGTGGTGAAAACAAGAAAATAACTAGAGTCAGTCGTGCAGCCTAAAGATGTGACTGAATTGCTGCAATCTCATGATCAAACTTCAGCAAATGAGGAGTTGCTTTTTACAGATGAGCAAAAAAAGTAGTTTCTTGAGATGGAGACTACTCCTGGTGGAAATGCTATGAACATCATTGAAATGACAAGAAAAGATATAGAGTATTTTATAAATTTAGTTGATAAATCAGTGGCAGGAGTGGAGAGGATTAGCTCCAATTTTGAAAGAAGTTCTGCTTTGGGTAAAATGCTATCAGCCAACATCACATGATACAGATAAATCTTTTATGAAAGGAAGAGTTAATTGACATGTCACACTTCACTATTGTCTTATTTTAAGAGATTTCCATAGCCCCTCCCACCTTCAGCAATCACTACCCTGCTCAGTCAGCAACCATCAACACTGAGGCAAGATCTTCCATAGCAAAAAAGGGTTATGACTCTCTGCAGGTTCCGGTGATAATTTATATTTTTCAGAAATAAAGAATTTTAATAAAGATATGTACATTTTAGACATAATGCTGTTACACATTAATAGAATACAGTACAGTGTAACCCTAACATTTTACACACTGGTAAGCCAAAAACTGTGTGTGACTTTCTTGTGATATTTGCTTTTTTGAGATGGCCTGGATCCAAACCCACATTATCTCCGAAGTATGCCTGTGCATGCAAAAGGTTGGCAACACAGAGCAGGTACTTGGTAAACACTGAACTGCATTGATACTGCTCAGGCCATTCAAGCTTAGGCTCCAGGCTCAGTAATTTCCTTTCTTGTAACCAGAGAAAATTGCTTTTCTACATTAAATTTACCTGAAACAAAGCAGCAAGTATATTTGATGCCTGAGATAAATAAGTACTAAAGCTCCTAAATGCCATCTTCCATCTTTTTTGCAATCAAATTGCATGGGGTTATTATAATTATGTGATAAATTTGGTAAGAGACTCCTGAGAGGGAAACCACCAAAAGAAATGATCATCACCTTGAGATTCAAAAAATAAACAAAGCGAATTCTCTGACTTCACTTACTTAGCCAAAAGTTCTCAACTTCCATCTGCTCCTTCCCCTGCCCTCTCAGTTCTGAAACAGAGCTACAGTAGCTGAGGACATCAGCACAACCACCTCCAACAGAGGCCACCCTGTTTATGCCTTTCCCCTAATTAGGAAGTACAGTGGGATGCCTGTGGAGGGACCAGCGTGGCTGGAACAATCTGGGCTATTCCCTCTAGATCAACAAATGGAATTTATAGTCAAAAACAGAGGGATGAGAGGGTAATTGAATTTAAGGGTTTTAAAGTTTATTAATGTAAATTCGTTTTACTTCATTCACCATTATTGAATTCCAAATTAGTACACTCCTGATACTGAACTGTGCTAACTAGGCACTGGGGGTGCATAGCAGAAGCCACAGATACAGAAGTGCAGCAAGGGAAAGCTTGTTGTTAAGAGACAGGCAGACCTGAGCTTGAATTTCTACTCTGCTTTCAACTTACTACCCACATTATTGTGCCAGTTACTCAGTTTCTTTGAGTCTGAATTTCCTAATCTATAAAACAAAGAGGATTATGTCTCCCATAAAGAGCCATTGTGAAGAATAACTGAGATCACACCTGTAATGTGCCCATAGCTGACAATCAGTAAAGAATACCTGCTCTCCCAAGGAGTTTACAATCCACCTGAGAGGCAGAAATTTACATAATTAACCATAATAAAATGTGATAAATATTATTAAGCAAACCTTATGGAAATAGAGACAAGGGAGTAATTAATTCTTCTAGAAGGGGTTGGCAAGGAAGGCTTTACAAACAAGCCTCTGGATTTTGCTGTCTGATACTAGTATTGACCCACCACTCACCTCCATAACCATCAACTTACAAGCTTGCTCTTGTAGCTCCTCTGTAAAAAGTATATAACTAAATCTTCCCTTGATCCCACACCTCTCTATAGCTAATTGATCATTTATTTCTCTCCTTTGCAGCAAAACATAGAAAGATATGGCGTCTCCACTGTGGGAGTTCAGTCAGGCTGGTGGGAAAAATTTTAAGATGAAGTTATAGGATATAAACACAAATCTTCTTGGAAGGCTGGAAGGTTTTTGCAAAAGTCTCAGGATAGGATTCTGGCTGAAAACAGCCTAATTCTTTGATCATTTGTGGGCAGGATGGCTCCCTGGGGGGAAGGTAACCAGGTTGATTACCCTCTAATGGTGTTGACTCAAAGCCTTTGTCATTTAATGTGTGCTGAATAAATGTTGGCATCCAATATAACCCCCAAGGACAAGCCATAATAGAATATGCCCATTCCATTCTTAAAAATATGCTCAAAACACAGAAAGGGGGATTATGGGTAAAGACCCTGCAACATTGGGAGGCCGAGGCGGGCGGATCATGAGGTCAGGAGATCGAGACCACGGTGAAACCCCGTCTCTACTAAAAATACAAAAAAAAAATTAGCCGGGCGTGGTGGCGGGCGCCTGTAGTCCCAGCTACTCGGAGAGGCTGAGGCAGGAGAATGGCGTGAACCCGGGAGGCGGAGCTTGCAGTGAGCCGAGATTGTGCCACTGCACTCCAGCTGGGCGACAGAGCGAGACTCCGTCTCAAAAAAAAAAAAAAAAAGACCCTGCAACACTATTGGCACAAGCCTTATTTACCCTTAATTTTTAAAATTTAGATGATAAATTTCAATCAGCTGTAGAAAAGCACTTTGCTAAAACCTCTTAAGACATAAAACCTGCAGTTTTATGGAAAGATGTAAACAGTAATGTATGGTGTGGTTCAAATGAATTGTTAACTTGGGGAAGAGGATATGCTTGTGTCTACATGCCCTCAGATCCTCTTTAGATTCCAGCACAATGCATCAGACCATACTATGGCATAGCTAAGACCCAACCCGGTACCATAAATGAAGGAACTGACCCTGCAGGACCTACAGCCCTGGACGATGCAGCTTCCTCAGATGACACAGGCCCTGGACATTATGCTGAAGAAGACAAGTCAGAAGACTCAGCAAATCCTACTCCAGACACAGACACCATTCACTCCAGATAATTTATTCCTTATTTATTTTCTCACTGGGCCTGCTACCTATACCTGTTACACTCTATTAAGCTCATCTTCTAAATCTGCCTTTTTTCAGCCCTGTTATCTGGGCAGACACTCCCTTCTCAGCTTCTAACAATGCGACTGCTTGGCTGGAAGGGGTTAACATACCCCCAGTGGGGTTCCTTAGTAACAGCACACACCAAACTGAAGTGTCAAGTAACACTACAGGTCACTCTTTGACTGGAAAAGAATGTTGCTAATTATATTCATGATTGTCTTATGTTATTTGCTAATTCTAGGATGCAAACCCAGAATACGAGCAATGACTGCCTCGCCCAACAGACCTGCTGCTGCCACATCTGTACACTTCAGTCAACAGAACCCATTGCAGAAAAAAAAAAGAATAGGGGAAGATGTGGGAGTTCAGTCAGGCTGGTGGGAAAATTTTTAAGATGAAGTTATAGGATATAAACACAAATCTTCTTGGAAGGCTGGAAGGTTTTTGCAAAAGTCTCAGGATACGGTTATGGCTGGAAGCAGCCTAATCCTTACCTTGAGTAAATAACTTAGAGCAGATACATAGGAATGTAGAGGACTTTATCTAAATAACTTATTTACTCACGTGGTCCTAAAACTAACCTTTGATCATTCATGGGCAGGATGGCTCTCTCATGGGGAAGGCAACCAGGTTGATTACCTTCTAATGGTGTTGACTCAAAGTCTTTGTCATTTAATGTGTGCTGAATAAATGCTAGCCGGGCCAGTGAGTCAGGGCCATGGCTGCAACTCTTTACAGCACTCTCCTTGGAGTCTGTAAGTGGCCCGGACCCTCAGCTGGACTGACAAGCACAATATCTGTGTCAGTGTACATTATTCATCCGTTGTTGGGTCAGGGTCTGTGAGACAGATCCCTGTACTCCACCTCCCTGTATTCTTCAACCCATTCCCATCTGTCTGATGTCCCTTCCACTGAAATATTTTGCCCTACCTTGGCCACTCTTTTCAGGTTTCCTGGTTGCGCCTCCTCTGCGAACACCTAGTCCAGCTCTCTTTCTTTCTCTCTACATTCTGTCCTTTAGACTACCTATCCAGTCCCTTACTTCAAGTACAATTTGTCCCTTGATGACCCCTAGATGTATATTTTCAGCCTTAATCTCCCTCTTGAGCATCAAACTTATATATTCAATTGCTTATCTGACATGATCATATTGATGTCTAACAGGCTTCCTAAACTTAACAGGTCTAACACAATTAACGATTTTTGCAAACTTCCCCCAACAAAACAAAACACAACAAAAAAATACCTGTTTCTTTCTTACTCTTTCTTGTCTTGGAAAAGACTATCAGGAGTCATTGTTGATTCTCTTGTTTCTTCTCCCCCTATTTTTCATCCATCATCAAATCCTGTTGACTCTACTTCCTTGTTCGTTTCCTTCCTCTCCTCTGTAACTACCATGGCCCAAGCCATTGCCATCTTTCACTTAGACTCCTGCAATAGCCTCATAACTCATCTTACAGTGTCCAGTTTCCCTCACTCTTCTCTAATCTCCACCCGGTAGTCAAAGTAAGTCTCATAAAATGCAGATCATATGCTACTCCCCTTTTTAAAGCCCTCCAATGCCTTCTCATTTCATTTGGAAAAATACTTCAGCTCTTTCCCAAGAGCTAAAAATCCCTATGCTATCTGGCCCCATCTACTTCTCTGCCTCCATCCCCTACCCCATGCTCCAGACACAAAGGGTGTCTTTAATATCTCAAATGCACGAGCTCATTCTTGTCTGGGGAAAATTTGAATTTGTCCTTTGCTCTATTGCAGTACTCCACCCTCAATCTCTTGCATGATTGGGTCTACTTCATGTATCAGGTGTTAGTTCAAATGTCTCCTCCTCAGAAAAGTAACTCCAATCAACCTTCCCAGCAGATCCCTCCACTTCTCCCCCACCAATCACCTTCTGTCAAGCCCCCTATTTGTGTTCTGCACATCACTTATTTCTTTCTGAATTTATGATATTTGCATGCTTGTTTATTGTTTCTCTCTCTATCTCTAAAACATAAGATTCAAGAGAGATTGCATCTTGAGCTAACTGGTATATTGGTATATCTCTAGCAACTAGATCAAAGTATGACATTTGAGAAACACATAATGGTTGCTGAAAGAATAAAGATAGTTCTGAAAGCCTTTGTCAAGAGAAGTTGTTGGATTTATTAATTAAAATTAAACTATAATATTTGTTATGGTTTCACTTACTTATTCCCCTTATTCCAATAATAAATATAATTGAGAATCTGCTGTTTAGTGAAAGGAGTGGTAATGTTGAAGTGATTTTACTCACAGATAACTTTGTGCTCTTGCAAGAGTAGTCATCTGTTAATGGTAAGTAATAAGGGCACAATTTAGGCTGTTAGTGTACTTCAGGGTACTTCACCTGGCTCTGAATGGGACCATGCATGAAACGATATATTTGAGGCATTTACTTACCTTGAGTGAAAGTGAGAGTACACATTATTCTGAAACTTTCTTCTAGATCAAAAAGAAGTTCAAGACAATTCAGAATGTTTTATATCTCTGCAAATGCTAAAGAAAACCATACCCATTTTACAGAAGTTTTCCTAGCAACTTAAAGGAGTGGGAGGAATTAAGAGACAATTGAAAGCAGTCATTTCTACAAAAACATATTCAAAGTAAATCAGGAACACAAAGCCTTTTCTAAGTTATGCACCTCTTAGGAGTCCACATGTATCTATGCAATGTAAGGTTCAGTCAATGCAAGTGTGGGGGCCAGGTTCTCTGCAGCTGCAGGAAATTGGCTCACTTTTGGTGAAGGAGCAGATGCACTAGCTCTCCTCCCCTAACTGCCCAATGAGTGAAGCTTTTTAAAAGTCTAGTAATGCAGTTCTGATTTGCTCTATTCTGAAATAAATTGTACCTCGTTTGTGAGTTGTGAACTCTAGAAAACTACATCCCTCATAAAACATCATTTGGTGATATATCTGCATCTTACTCTGAGACTAGGAGGCTCATTAAGTTCAGTTTCCATGTCATCAAGTCAGGTTACCTAAAGCTTGTTTAGGTACCACCTCACCTCTAGGTCTGGTGTCCTTTAGATGATCACTGGCAATGTTGAAAGGATGCTGCACTAACAGAGCAGGCACATGATATCGTGTCATTATCAGCCACTTCACACAACAAATTTGACATATGATTGCTCTTCATCTTTTTATCTTCTTCCTAGGTAATTTATTACTTTCATATTGAAAATTCAAGCAACAGAAAAGGAATAGATGAATCCTTCTTCCATTGCCCCACTACTCCAAGACAGGCAACAGCCGCACCCTTGGATCTTGAGACACGCAGCATTAAACAAGCCAGGCAAGGCTCCAGAGAGTCCATTTGTAACATCTGTGTAACTATCGCTTTAAAATGGACGAAGTAAAAGTTGCTTTATTAAATTCTGACAACCCTCAAACAAAGTGAATACAATTCAAGGTGACACTTACTGTCAAGGAAATCTTGCTTCTTCCAGGACAGTGTTTTTCAATACTCTGCACATTGCAATCACCTGGGGAGTTATTTTTTAAAATACACTGAAAGGTTATAATTTAATTGGTTTGAGGTGGGATCTGATTGTGGGTATTTTTTTAAAGCTCTCCCAGAGGTTCTAATGAGCTGCCACGGTTGAGAACCACTGCAGTAGGTGGGTGAGCAGGCACCTCCAACTTCCAGAAGACCCAGTGAGGAGCTTGACTGGAAAGTGCAGACCCCAGCTTTGCAGCACTGACTGTCAGAGCCAATAATGTGCAAATAAGGAACAATAAAGTAAGAAACAGCTCAATTAGCACTAAAAATCAGTGAGGTAAAGTAGATCTATTCTACAGTTAGAAGGTCTTAATCACAATTGTGTCATGTCTATAGTTATTTTGGGTAAGTTAAATTGAGTAAAAATGCTCTGTTGTTTATAGTTTCAATTGGTGTTTGCTTCTTCTGATGATGCTCTTGGTAAGTTCACTTTCACTTTGTGAATTTACCTTTCCCAAATTGACTTTCACAGGAGTGGAACTCCCTGAGTCATTTCTCTGCCTGAAGCCCTGCTTTGATGTGTTTAAGGTAGGGGAAAATATCCTTTTAAATGAATTTCAACACTGTGTCAAAAGCAGTTCCAAAGTTAGAAAAATATTATCATAAAATTGCTAAAGTCAGTAATGTTTTGAAGTTTCACAGCAGCACAATGAACAGTTGAAAAGTATCGCTCAGCATGTATTTTGTGGTTCTTTGTAACCTATTGGCTTTCCAACTTTATTCCTAAGAGTCCTTTTGGAGGGGCTACTCTGTTTTGTTTTTGCCATTTCTTTACCCAGACTCTCTGAGTTCATTTCTAGGATAAGAAGTTTGATAGTTTGATTGTCTCCCTTCCTCAGGTTGGTTTTTTTTTTTGGGGGGGGGGGGTTTGTTTGTTTGTTTGTTTTTTGAGATGGAGTCTCGCTCTGTCACCCAGGCTGGAGTATAGGTGCATAATCTTGGCTAACTGCAACCTCCAGCTCCCAGGTTGAAGCAAGTCTCCTGCCTCAGCCTCCTGAGTAGCTGGCATTACTGGCCTGCACCACCATGCCTGGCTACTTTTTATATTTTTTAGTAGAGACGGGGTCTCACCATGCTGGTCAGGTTGGTCTCAAACTCTTGACCTCAAGTGATCCACCCGCCTTGGCCTCCCAAAGTGCTGGGATTACAGGCATGAGGCACTGCACCTGGCCCCTTCCCCAGGTTTTCATGTTCACTCACCCACTCACTCACACAACCCTGGGCTGTCCACTTACGAAGCAGACACATTGGCCAACCTTGGTGGCCACTGAGCTCTCCCTTGATAGTGGGCAAGGATTTGTGCAGAGTCATCCACACTCAGCCCCTTTGTCCTTCTTGGAACTGTGGAAATAAATGAAAACTAACCAAATGAGAAAAGTAAAGGCTATTTATTCAGAGCCTGCTATAGCAAGGGGCTCAGCCACCATCACTTGAATTTTGGCAGTGACTAAAAGGCAGATAGAGGAGTGGGAAAGCTTTATCGTGGAAAAAAGAGGAGGCTTCAGGTGTGCCCTGATTGGAGGTTCTTGGCATGGGAAAGCTGTAGGTGGGCTCATGAGAAGTGGGGCATCCTATGTGATTGGCTAGGGGTACATTTTTGGCTTTGTCTGGTTGGTCCTAAGTTAGATATGAGAACAAAAATTAGGGAAGCCATCAGCTATTAATCAAATCCTGGCCATTTGGGGCCAATTGTTACAGGAATTATTGTTTGGCATCCTGGATTGTTACTAGAGATAGCAGTTTAACTCTCAACAAGTCTGATTTATAGGAGGCTGGTTTCCTGGGTTGTATATGGTAGATAAGGAGTTGGTTTCCTGGATAGGTTGCTACAGGTTGTGGGTCAAAGTTTTCTTTTTATATATGGTCTGTCCATTGTCAATTTGTATATTCAATCTCTCGAAACCAACAGAACATGGGTTAGGGTGGCTATTTAACCCTGTGCTTTCCAGCATGTCTCACATCCTGACTACGGTGATTAGACACAAATACTCTGATAATTATACTCATTAGACATAACTTATTTTTATAATGCAGAAACACTAAGAAATGGCCTAGAAGAATTCCTTTAGCTACTTCTTTTACTGTTATATACTTCTTGGTTATCCTAAGCTTTGGGTTAAAATATAAAGATGGACTTGAAGGCAGATGTTGTCCTACAAGAGGTTTTTTTTCTCTTTAACTTTAAGTTCCAGGATACATGTGCAGAATGTGCATGTATGTTATACAGGTATACATGTGTCATGGTGTTTTGCTGCACCTATCAACCTGTAATCTAGGTTTTAAGACCAGCATGCATTAGGTATTTGTTCTAATGCTCTCCCTCCCCTCACTCCCTACCCCCCGACAGGTCCCAGTGTGTGCTGTTGCCCTCTTTGTGTCCATGTGTTCTCATTGTTCAACTCCCACTTATGAGTGAGAACATGCCGTGTTTGGTTTTCTGTTCCTGTGTTAGTTTGCTGAGACTGATGGCTTCCAGCTTCATCCATGTCCCTGCAAAGGATATGATCTCATTCTTTTTTATGGCTACATAGTATTCCATGGTATATATGTGCCACATTTTCTTTATCCAGTCTATCACTGATGGGCATTTTGGTTGGTTCCAAGTCTTTGCTATTGTAAATAGTGCTGCAATAAATATATGTGTGCATGTGTCTTTATAGAAGAATGATTTATAATCCTTTGGGTATATTTACCCAGCAATGAGATTGCTGGGTCAAATGGTATTTCTGGTTCCAGATCCCTGAGGAATCGCCACACTGTCTTCCACAATGGTTGAACTAATTTACACTGCCACCAACAGTGTAAAAGCATTACTGTTTCTCCACAGAAAAGGTCTTTTTTTTTTTTTCACATGCTTTGAGTTCATGCACTGTGGGAACTTAATACATGTTTAGTAATAACTTGGAAATAAGAAGAACTTGGAAATCAGAGCTATGGAAATCAACATGCCTGAGCAAATAGATTTTGGATTTCTTTGAATGTAAATCAGAGAATATTCAGGCAGCTCTTCATCAAGAGCTCTTTACTGTCACACTCTCCATCCTCTCTCTCCCTCTTGCTTCTTAGAGCATCGCTTATCAATGACAAAGCTTGAACAGCAATCAGCAATTCTGGTTTCATGAAGTGGAGTAGGCTTGATCACCTTTCCAGCTAGGCTCAGAGTTAACAGCTGACAAAGGCACAGGCCAACATATACTAAACAAGTAAATTGTATAATTTTTTTGTTTTCAGAATGTCTAAGTATTGTAACAAGTATTGAACCAGATAATTCATTTGGGATAAATAAAAGTGTTTTTATGCTAAGATTTAGTTTACAATTGACCCTAGGTTTAGCCAGTGAATGGTAGCCATATACAGTACTAAACTCTAGCTAAACACTTTTAAATACATTCTTTGGAGTAATTCACACAATCATATGGCACATACATTATTTCCATTTCACAGATGAAGTGTCTGAGAGTCAGAAAAGCTCAAGGGAACACAGTAAATACATTGCATAGCTTTTGTTCCATGTACCAGAAATCCTTGCTTAAGAGCACATGTAGTATGGAGTTACAGAGACAGCTCAATGCTCAGAGGCCAGGCACAGTTTTGTACATACGAGAGCCCTTTCCGTATTAGCTAGCAAACTTTCCTTCATACCATCACCAAATGATAACATACACTGAATTATGATAATACAAGCATATATAATAAATTCCTTCTACACAAACACAGATCACATCATGCCTCAGGGAGCAAAGTCATGGCATGTTTATCAATGCTGCTGCCAAAACTGTCACTAAGGATACAACAGTGCCATATTCCCCACTGTCACTTCAACTTTGTGGTTAATTTAAAATCACTTTTTTCTTTTGTTATCTTTAGTTCTCCTCCAGGCATCTTATCAGTACCTGTTTATATGTAATAAGGTAGGGGATTTTTATTTTCTTAGAAGTTGACAGTAGCATTCATCATGCAGAGAAGAGATCCATCAATGCTCAAAAAATTACTTGACCCCTAGTTGTAGTAGAAGCTATGACCTTGGAGGGCCTAAATGTAAGGATTTGCCCTGCCAGAAGTAAGGAGGAGAATTTGTTGGTTGCACTGGAGAGGGAGAACAGAGCTAGAGAAAGACAGAAAAGGAGAGAATGTCCATAGTTGTTTATAAATTCCTTATGTCTTTCCAAAACACTTCAAGCCTAAACTACCAAAACTCTCACTGTGATTGGAACTTTTATGAAAATTGATGAAGGGACTATAGTTTTGGTCCCAGTCCAAAGAAGAAACAAGATAAAAAAGTCAAACTTAATTGTATTAACCATGACTTTTTGTTTTCCGTATTTTGATGCTTTGATGTATGGGGTCTTGCTGATCCTGAAGGGCTACCTCTCCCAGGGTTAGCCAATTCCTAGGGATAGTAAACAATTCACCCATAAGTACACCTTTCAAAGGACCAAACAATCCATGGTCCACACCTCCAAACTACCTTTTTTATCAGGCTCTGGGCCACTATCCACCCACCTTAAACATCCCAGGGCCAGGGATCAGGCAACTCGAAACAGCTACTATGACTCAGAGACTGGAATCATTCAAACTAGACAATCCTTCACCATTTTATCCTGCCTTGGCTGTTTCTTCCAGCAGAAACCACAATAAATGCTCTTGTCTAAATTGACCCCTGCCCTGTACACCTCCAGCCTGACCCTGGTGCTTCTCCTGTGGCCCCCATGGCACTGTGCCCCCTCCTCTTGAGAACATTGAGTAACAAACTATCTTTTCAATGACAATTGACTCCTGATCTGTTGCCCTTGCTGTATCTCAAATTTTCTGTTAATACACTGAACTTTAAAACACTGGTGGAAAAAAACTGAAAGGAAACTACAAGGAAAAAATATGTTGGAAATTACTGATGCTGTGAAAGAATTCTGAATTCTCAGAGCTCAGCTTGGGTTGAGCCAAAATTACTTTAACCCCTGAGAGGGAAGAAGACCCCATACTTGGTTCTGAAGAAGTTATCTTTGCTTCCCCTCAGCACTACTCACCTCCCTTCCCCTGTTACTTGGTGTGAATCGCTAACCCAATAACAACCTCAACAAATTTTTTTCATGACACCAGGGATTCTCATATGTATGTAAGAATCCTAGAGCAGGAAAGGATCTTACGGTTGCACATTTTCAGCTCTGAACCAAAGCATGAATCTCCAATCCTAGACTCCTGGTCAAGTTTGATC
The DNA here is from genome assembly GCF_009828535.3 of Hylobates moloch. Taxonomy (NCBI): domain Eukaryota; kingdom Metazoa; phylum Chordata; class Mammalia; order Primates; family Hylobatidae; genus Hylobates; species Hylobates moloch. The sequence continues at coordinate 3,671,169 of NW_026652302.1, read as the reverse complement.
TGAACTCAGTGATAAGTAAAGAATAAAACATTTTGCTTTTTAGGGAAATTTGTCTTTTACTAGTAAAGATGCATTTCAGAAAACACATTTCAAACATTTTACAAAAATGAAAAAGATTAAAAACTAGGGGTGTGGTAAATTCAGAGTTCTAAAATCACTTCAAAATTTAAATTACTTAGACAGGTGTATATGATAGAAATTACCTTCCATTTCCATTTAAAAGAATGTATTAAAATATTGAGTAACTATAATTATGCTAAATCTGTTCCCATTTCTGATTCATCACAAAATATCAATGAGTAATTCAAAGCCAGATATAAATTTTGGCCTATAACTGGCAGAACTGGTAGCCTCTTCAATTGTATGTGAGGATACAATACTCTTTAACATACACACATGCACACACATACATGCATGCATTCCATTTTCCCCCTAATTTTAAAGATGTGAGCAGATGCCTTGTGACCCAGAAAAAAGCATGTATGAAAACGGTTTAATCAAGAACTAAAAATAACTTTTTAACTATTTGGGAATATATATATCTGTGTGTGTGTGTGTGTGTGTGTGTGTGTGTGTGTGTGTGTGTACCAAGTATATGTGTATATATATAATTATATAACATACATACATATATAATTATATATGCGTGTGTATATATATATATATAAAACACCAATTTGTGTGTGTGTATATATATGTGTGTGTGTGTGTGTGTGTGTACATATATATATATATATATGATTGGTGTTCTATATTGGAATAAATAATTAATGGTAAGCCACTTAAATAAATGAAAATACTTTGGGTTATTTTTACCTAGCGAGCTGAAATTTTCTCAAAGCAAATTTGTATGCAAACAATCTATGTTGTTCAACTTTAAAAAAATTAATGATTTTGTAAGTACATTACCTCATTTTCAACAAATGCTTCCAAAGTTGCCAACTGAAGGTGTCAAAACAAGTCAAGAATTCCTGAATTTTCATCTTTGTATTCTCAGCATTGGCACAGTTATCTGTCATATTGTGGATACTAAAGAGATGTTTTTAATGACTGAATGAAGCAGAATGAAGAATATACTTGCAATGATGGCCATAAAATGATGAGGATCCTCCAGAGGAAGATATGAGACAAATTAACATGAGTATCTTTAATTTTGATATATTACAAAAAATTCTTGTGCACAGGAATCTACCCAAATGACATAGAACTCTGATTGATTTCTGTACCTTGAAAGTCACAGAAAATTATATAGCAGAACATTATACATTTCCAAGTAATATGTCGATTTTTGGATAATTTTTCCTACATTTTTTTTTAAACCTCACTTTTATATATGAGGAGATGATGCTTTAAAAAAAAGAGGCAAGGCTTCTCAAATAAAGCATAGAATTGTTTGAAAGGAATTGGAGACCAATGTGCAATTAGTGGAAAACATTATCAGGCTACAATATAAAACATAACTGAAAGGAAAATATTGAGTTAGAAAGTCAAAAGTCTATGTCTTCATTAGCATATAGGCACTAAAGGTTCTATTTCTTCACCACGAAAAGCACTGTTAAAGATCAGAAGGCCATCTTTTTTCTCTGCTTCCCAAATTTCATGTGGGATACTTGCATCCACCTTCCTGAATTCCCTTTGCCATACAACTGGACAGATTCATCTCTTCTTCCTCTTCAAAAAGAAAGTTATGGCTTGCTAACACAGCTTACCTTTTCCTGGTGGACAAGTGGATTTCAGCGATGAGTGAACAGTCATGCATCCTGGATTGGGGGCTACACAGTCATCTTCAATTCTGACTGAAGTGTCCTTCAAGATGTCCAGGAAAGGGGCAGCTTAAAAAACGTATGCAGGTGAAAATAGTATGAGAAGATGTTGGAATATAACAAACTCAACTGCTGAGGCAAAGACATTTTACTGAAAGCCCAAAATAGTCAGGGAATGAAATATTTTTCATAAAGCCAATTACAGCATATTCACCTAATGTCATTTGGTGGGTAATTGAAGCCAGGGACCCTTGTTAGTCCCCTCTGGACAGTCAAATGTTGTTTTGGATTCTTCAGTCTATGATACTTGGCTTTATTTTTTGTTAGTTTGTTTGCTTCCTTTTGTTTATTTCTGTTTTTGTTTTCTGTTTTTGTTTTTGTTTTGTTTTGTTTTGTTTTTCAGAAGGAGTCTCACTCTTGTTGCCCAGGCTGGAGTACAGTGTTGCAGTCTCGGCTCACCGCAACCTCTGCCTCCCAGGTTCAAGTGATTCTCTTGTCTCAGCTTCCCGAGTAGCTGGGATTACAGGCACTTGCCACCACTCTCAGCTAATTGTTGTATTTTTAGTAGAGATGGGGTTTCTCCATGTTGGTCAGGTGGGTCTCGAAATCTCCACCTCAGGTGATCCGCCCACCTCAGCCTCCTAAAGTGCTGGGAATACAGGTGTGAGCCACTGCACACAGCCAGCTTCCTTTTATTTTTGTATTTTGTTTTGTTCATTGTGTTTGCATTTCTCACCAATTCTCATTGCTATATTAGATTTATGAGATTAAAAAGATGAGCAATATGGCCTTAAAAAGGATATAAACAGAATAGAAGCAAAGGATGCTCTTTTTTTTTCTTAATCATGAAGAATGAATGGCACTTATACTAATCAATACAGTCAAAATAAATTACCATCAGTTCAAAGAATGATTAGTGAATCCTGAAAGGTGTCTACACAAGCAAAAATAGCATTATAAAAATAATAAATCTAGGCCAGTGTCAACGCCAAACCATAGAATGAAGAACATAGCCTCTTGTCAAAAAAGGTCTTGATGGAAGTCACCCAAAAAGCCTTCTCATTTTCCAGATGAGAATTCTGCAGCTCAGAAACATTAAACGACTTGCCCAAGGCCATACAATTAATTTTGGTAGAACTAGAAAAAAAAAAAAAGTTTACTGGTTCCAAATCACCTGCTCTCTATCGAAACAGGGTCTTTAATAATTTAAAGAAAAAAAGTATTTGTTTTATATTTAGTTTTTCATTAAAGAAGGGGTTTCTTCAGGATATGGGAGAAATGTGGATATTAAGAATATATTCCAGGCATCTCCTGAATACTAAGACATTGACTGTATTGATTACATGGATTGTAGATTTTCTAGACCACTCATTACATTGGTCTTTGTCATGTCCTTTCTCTCCACTGGGCCATTTTCCCCCTAGATTTCCAAGAACAATGAAAGGAAAAAGATGGATGTACACTCTAGTACAGTTTGGGACTTGTTAGTGGCTCACTTGGAAATCTTAAAGGAACACTGAACGTGGGGAGCCAAAATGGGATGTTGTATTTCTCAACTTTACCAACTTCTGAAGACATTTATTTAACAATTAGCTATAATTAATCTTCCTAATTTTGGTGACAAAAATTGATGACAAAAAGTATAGCTTCTGGTGAGTCTCATGGTGACTGAGCTCTGCTGAATGAAAATGGACAAATTATTAAGCTGGAGTTAAGTCTGGCAGAGGAAAATTTAGCAGGCAGAACCCAGAAAATCAAACTGAACAGGCTGAATTGTCTGATGAATGAGTCAGAAGTGGGTCTGATTCCCTAACCTCCATCAGAAAGGCCACAGCAAGCTCGCTGCTCACAGATTGCTAAGCTGCATTGGCTGCTGGCAGAGGACAAAGTCGGTGAAAGAGTGAGTCAGACTCCACCTGGGTTTGTGAATTTTTTGCAGTTTGCAACCCCATTTTCTCAACAACTGGGCTGCTGACATTTATTTGTTCACTCTATTAATAAAAACCATGCTGCTCTCAGCTCAGTTAACATTGGACAGAACATAGTTCATTGCTTCCTTGGAAAAATCAAAATAGCCAGCAATCAGAATAACCCAGAACTAATTGGTAAATTGTGTGGCGAGAGTACAGGTTATCAAGTTCAGGATCCAAGTTCAGTCACAAAGTGTGCGTTAGGCAGAAAGCCTGACAAACATCCTGTACTAAAATATTATAAATTGGGTTTTTTTTTTTTTTTTACTTCCTAATAAAAGTGATAGGTTTAGTGCTTTTTAACAGCAGAAACTGGTATGTCTGTGGCAACCTTGAAGCCACAGCAGGATGTAAGATGATAAATCACTTCAAAAGGAGTGGCTTTTGTTCAGATCAGCCCACTGGCAACAGGTCCTCTGAAGCCTGGACTAGTATTGCTTTTTTTGGAGAGAAATAGTAAATGCTCAGCAGCTTGGCTCTTTTCCTGTGTAGGTTCCCAGGGTAGGACCCCTGACTAACTTTTTTCACCAAAATAACAATCTTCATAATTACAGACAAAATGACATGTATCACTTGAAAGCTTTGAGCATATTCAGTTGTGTTTAGAATCATAAGGTTGAACAACATTGCTAGGATCTTTGGTTAAAATACCATCTTGGCATTTTCTTTTCCCTTACCTCCACATTCAATAAATCTTCTACATTATCACTTGTGAAGCCTAAGTATCTCTGAAATCTATGCAGTTCCTTCTATCACCTCTACCATTATCATAATCCAGTCCACCATTATCTTCTTCCTAGACCACTAATGTTCCTCCTTACATTCACTCTTATTACTTAGAAAGAGCTGCAATGAAATCTCAGTGGCTTACAACAACCGCCATTTGTTTTTGTCACTTGAGATCAGTGGGCTGGCTTAGTTCAGGTCTGCTGTATGTTTCATCCTTAGACCAGTGGCTGCGTGGGCATACTCTTCTAATGACTTGTGCAGAGTCAAGAAGCCAAGTCAAATCATACAAGCACAGCTAAAGCCTCCGCTCATGTCACATCCACTAACATTCTGTTGGCCAAGCAAGTCACATGGCCAAACCTACCATCAAGTACATGAGGAAACATATTCCTCCTAAAATAGTGGGAGAGGATGCAAAGTCACAAAAGTAAGGATCTATCATTCTATAACTGTGAAAGAAGTTCAGAATTAGAAGTGATAATACAGTTCACCACACTACTTATTCTTTCCTCCCCAAGTCATACCAGAGAGTTCTTTTAAGTAAATAAATCTAAATAAACATGTCACTCCTCTCCCCATCCACCTTAATGTCTTCATTACCATTACAACAAATGTGCCCTATAGAGCCCTGCAGGACCCCAGCTGCTCATTGCATCTGCCTCACCTCTTAGGATCTTTCTCCTCTACTTCCCAGTTCCAGCCATGCTAACTTCAGTTATAACAAACTCTTTCCCAACTAAGATATTTGCTTATGATATTCATTCTGTCTGTAATAAATTTCCTTCCCTTTTTCTTCGCGTACACTTAGATCTGAAGGGTGTCACTTTCTCAATTTTCCTTGACCAAGGATGTTGAGTCTGCTTGTTAAATACTCTCTGAATGCCTTCTAACTCTCCCTTATTGCTCTTATCACATGTGTTAGTCAGGGTTCTTTAGAGCAACAGAATCAATAGGATATGTAGATGTATATGAGAGGATATTTATTAGGCGAACTGGCTCATGCAATATGGAGACTGGAAGTCTCACCATCTGTCATCTGCAAGCTGCAGAACTAGGGATGCCAGTGGCATAGCCCAGTTCAAGTCTGAAGGCCTGAGAAACAGGGATGCCTACACTGTAACTCAATCTGAGACTGAGGCCTAAGCACCTGGGAAGCTGCTGGTGCAAGTTCCAGAGTACAAAGGCTGGAGAATCTGGATCTCTGATATTTGAAGGTGGAAGAAGATAGGTAACCCAGCTTTGGGGGAGAGAGAGAGAAAAAAAAATTCTTCCTTTTCTCTGCCAGATGCCTTTGCATCTGGGTGCTCAGTTTATTGGATGGTGCCTGCTCACATCAGTGAGGGCAGACCTTCCTTACTCAATCCACTGATTCAAAGTTCAATCTCTTCCAGAAATAGCCTCACAGACACACCTAGAAATAATCCTTTACCAGCTCTCTGGGTATCCCTTCACCAGTCAAGTTGACACCTAAAATTAACCATCACATCATGATTGTAATTAATTTATATTTAGTAGTCTAATCATTGTCATGATTGCTAAAATGTAAGCTCCATGATTGTAGAAACAGTGTTTAGTTGAGGGAGTGTGTTATTTTCTTAGCTCCAGTGTTTTGTCATAATAAACACTGAAAACATATATTTATGGAACGAATTAAGGCAGTAAAAATAATATAGATATAGACATATAGACACAGAGTCCTATATTCCCATATATAAGATTGTATACATTTTTCCTTCAATGATCTTCCCTCCTCATTTTAACCCTTCAATACTTCTTTATATACTAAAACAGAAGAATTTAGAATTTGGAGCCCTGTGTTTACATCTCAGCTCTGCCATTTAGTAGCTGTGTAGGTCAATAGTTTAATCTTGTTGAGCCTTTCTTACTCTATAAAATAATAATTTCTACTTTGCAAGGCTAAATCAGGTATGCATAAATAAATACTCAACCAGTTGTTTCCTTCTCCATTCTTGCCCTGTAGCCTAGTTATCATGCTGGAATATTGCAGGTTCTGCTGACATTTTCACCTGGACTTGCTGACAGCTATAAATAAATCAAACCTATCAACTTCCTATCAAAATTCACAACCCATCCTAACCTCTATTTTGGTTAACATTTCAACAGTTTCAAATTCAAAATCTGGAAAGCATTGTCCACTAAGCCCTCCTCTGCCCTCTCCCTTCAGATGTACTGTACCCACTCCATCTACTTGGTCTTTTCCAGTCCCTCTACACTAAACTAACTCTGGCTCTCCTTCTTCTGAGACTTCTCCTGGGTTTTCCAGTAACTCCAGGCTCTGGTCACTACAGTCCAGTGGCCACATTTATGTTGAGCAGATATTCAATCAAAAGTCTCCAATGATAAGCAAAGTGCATCAGCTGACCACACGATATGTGCATCATAATGACACTTTTATGGTTTTAAGCCTTTGGGTGTACATGGAAGCACATTCTACAAGAAACACAACAAAATATAGATTCTATCTAAATGAACAGGATCTGAAGCTCTGTGTAGTGGATTGAATAATATATACCTTGTAAAATTATGTTACACATTTTTACTCTATAGACTACCTTGACGAATAGAGACACCTATATCTGTTTGACACCTGCCTAACTGTTACTTTTAGTTCTCTCTTGCTATTGTACAGAAAATAACCTTCAAAGATAATATAAGAACCTTCAGGGCAAATTACACAACAAGAGGATTCAGCCCCAAGGAATGATGAAAATGTATGTGCAGTGATCCACAGACACTATCTTGGGTCAACAAGATATTTATTTTCCTTTTAAATGTTTTTCCTACATTATTTGATTGTATATGATAATAATGCATGATTTTTAGAAGTAATGAAAACACTTATTTTATAAATCCTAGTAACTACCCCAAAACTAATATTCTATGACTCTCTTTTTTCTAATAAATGAGACCCAAATACTCAGTTGTGTCCTCTCAGGCCTTTCCTGCTTCAGTTCCAGATTATTTTTCCAGCCTTTGATCTTACCATGTTCCTTGGCACTCCTGCATGCTGCAGTTAAATCATGCTCTTTATTTCTGTCTCCATGTGGAGCTGGAATGGTCATTCATCCCCATGACTTTGGCAAGACTCCTCAATTCCCACAAAGGCGCACTGACCTTCTTCTCTTTCTGGTAACCTCTATAATATTTTAATGAGCTTCCAATCAAGAATTCAGTTTATCTGCACTTTAGAGACTCATGAGAAAATGTAGCCTCAAACATTTGCTCTCTAACTTCTATTAAGAGCCCAAATAAGAAAAGTATTACTCTTCACTATTCCCGGAGGACATTTACTTATTCCTGCCTAGATGACTTTGCACAAAGAATCTTCTCATTTTAGTCCATCATGGTCCTATCTGTGGCAAACCCAGGTATGACAAGGTCCTTGGGAGCAGCCTTTGTAGTTAACTCATAACAACCTTGAAGCAGGACATTGGTAGGTCTAATTCCAGAATACATGAATAATAAATGGATATTCTACCAAAGATGTCATGGAAAGATGGGAAAGAAGGTACACATGGTAGCAGCACCCACTTCAAACCCAAATTGATTGCCATTGATCCCTCTCCTTTTTCTCCTAAAAGCCTCTACCCTGAAGACACCTCATCTGTCTTCCCCTCTCTGTTACCTTCTGCTGCCTTTAAAAGTCCTCTTTGTTTTCCTAAGAGCTAAACTCGGCTCTCACACTCACTTTGCTTGCTCTACTCAATAAATCAACAGCCTAATACATATGTCTGCACTTTGGTGGTCTCAGTTCCCACTCCAAAGAGAATTATCAGAGTACACATCAAACAAAACAAGGCTCTCCTTAAGGGAAAATTCCACTGCTAAGGAGGTACTACTTTCCTGATACTTCAGATCTCATCTGAAGCCCTGTGTAGCTAGTTGAATTATAAACCCTGTAAATTTACATTGAGAATTGTTACAAGGAATAGAGACACCTTTATCTGTTTTGGCATCTGCCTAAATGCTACTTTTTGGTCTCTCTTGCTGGTGCACAGGAAAATTCTTCAAAGATAACATAAAAACTCTCAGGGAAAAATTACTCATCAAGGGGCCACAGCCCCACAAAGTGATAAAATATATGTGTTGTGAGCTACAGACACTAACATTCTTGCCCCCTGTCAATTCTTTAAATGTTAATCTGTCTGTTAAAGACAAAAGACAATTTTACTCCAAATGCCATCCTTATTTTTGGTTTGAAATTTATAAGCCTACTTATCATTGTAAAAATGTATACAGCAATATAATTCTGTTTTGAAGAATCAGAAACCAAAAATTGTTTTTATGATTTATACAAGGCATTTTACTTGCAATGATGTAATCCTTTGTCAGAATTTTATTTACATAAACTTGCCTCTAGACGCAAGTAATTGGAACAGAGTATTCATGAGGCAGAACTGAGGAGTGAGGAATATTTTACTCTTCAACTTCGCTGACAATAAATTGTCACACTTCTTAGTCCCTTGCCAAAAATAAATAAATTATAACACTATAAACACTGATATTATAAAATATTCCTAAGGAACATATGATAGAAACCTATCCATTATGGTAATAGAGCTGAGCATAGGCAAATTGCTAAGGGAAATTGCTTCTAGGTCAGCTGTACCAGAGGGTGCCTTGTGATCAGCCGACTGCCTTCCCTAGCACAGACTTATGGTCACAGCATCCTCTGTCCCAAAACAAGAGAGCGCGTATGGGGCAGTAGTGTGCAGAAGCTTTGCAAAAGCCATGTGGCCATGAAAGCCATGTGGCCCTGCTTCTCTACTGCTTCTTCATGTACCACACACCTCAATATTCTCCATCGCCTGCCCTGACGTAATCTATAATACCTGAGCAAGAGCAGATGGGATAGGAATGACTCAAGGAGTCTTCTAACTTGAATTAATGTGAATCCCCTGTATGTTGCAGAGTCCAGTAGAACCAAAAGTTCACACAGTGGTGTATACTTGTATAGCTTTTGAAGGAGCTCAAGAAACGTCATCCAGAAATATGCCACATTGGTCTGCTGATTACTTCAAACTGAGGGAACCTTGGGAACAGCAAATGCAGGGAGAGACTTTTTCTGAACTTACATCATTTGCCTAAAGATGGATCCTCCAAAAGGAATGAAATGGTCATGAATCCCCTTCCCAGGAATTTTATTCACCAGGGTAGGGGGATTAACTTGGACCACAAGAGAGGAGATGAGAGGGCAACACGACATCCCAAAACCATTTACTCTCCTTTAAGTAGCCTATATTCTTCCTCCCCTCTCTCCTACAAAAAGGGGATATAAGCTTTTATACCTCACCGGGTTTGGGGGTATTCACTTTTATTTCATGTGATATCCCTGTGCACATAATGAATTTGTACACCTCTTCTCTTGTTAGTCTGCCTGCTATCAATTTATTTCATAGACTCAATTATCAAATCCTCAGAAAGTAGAGGGGAAAGTCTTTCTTCTCAAACACTTTCAACCTCCAAATCAAGAAACTCCCTAAATCCAGTTGACTATTGAATGACACTGGTTCATACTGTGCACGATTACTTACACAAAGATTTTCTTCTGCTATGCTGCTCCTGAATCACTAAGACCAACTCCTCCTCTTCAGCCTACTCAGTATGAAGACAACAAGGATGAAGACTTTTTATGATGATCTACTTCCACTTTATGAATAGGAAATATATTTCCTCTTTCATATGGTTTTCTTAATAACATTTTTTCTCTATTTTATTGTAAGAATAAACTATATAATACACATAACATACAAAATATGGGTCCTTCCTTCCAGTAAGGAAGCCTTACTGGTAGTATAAACAGCAATATAATAGTCAACAGTAGGGTATTAGTAGTTTACTTTGGGGAAAATCAAAACTTACATGTGAATTTTTGACTGTGCAGTGCTCCTAACCCCCACATTAATCAAGGTCAACTGTACAGCGAATAAGGTCTCCTGCCCAGAATTCCAAAATTCCATGTGTGAGAGACTTCATACCTTCAAGTCAAATGTCTCCCGCAGAAGTCTGAGTAAAATATGGTATAATAAAATTTGATTTTGATTTCTGTTTTCAGTGATATGACAGGTTATATACCTTGAATGGCTTTTCTGTTTAAGACACAGAAAATGTTTTCCTAGGAATCATTTTAAATGCGCTGTTAACACACACAAAAAGTTAAAAACAACAACAATAAAAAATAAGCAATCCAAACATCCTAAAAATTAGGTGAAACAGTAAGTCTGAGTGGTTACCAAGGCTGGCTTTGCCCTGAGGATTTCTGCTGCAATATGTAGAGGAGAACTCAAGTTTCCGATGTAATAGTGGCTTAGTACACAGGAAACAGTAGAAAAATTCCAATGAAAGCCTAGTAAAAGTTTCCTTTAAAAAGCAGATACCTAAATGACACTAAAGGGAAAAATAAATTTGCCTGGCTTGATTTTGACACTAGATGAAAGAAAAAAAATATATACCCTGAAGATCTGAGACCTCAACTTGGCCTTCACATGGGTTTTGCCCCAAATTTGCACTTTCTGGTCCAGAAATCTTGTGTTAAGAATTACATTTAAAATGTTTTTGAGTTGGTTGTGTCACTCAGAAGAGACTCGCAGAAATAAATGTAAATCTCTGGTGACGTCAATTTCAATACGGACCAAATATCTCACACACATGTAATCAAGGAAAATAAATCATTAACAGCACAAAATCCAAAGGATTCACATGAATAAGTCACCATGAGGGATATACCATTGAATCAAAATAAAGGACATGAAACATTAAGTTTTATGTACTTCAACTTTTTTTTTTGTAAAAGAAACTTGGAAGCATGAACAAAGAGTAAGGCATAGTACAGAATTTCTAGATTCAATATAGAACCAAATAAAATCATATTTAGGTAAAACCAAATAATGAAAATTTAAAAATTAAACTAAAAACTTGAGAGACTAAATAACTGAATAGATTCCTATGAATACAGAATCAGATAACTAGAGCACAGCTATGAAAAAACTTGATGCAAAATATGAAAAATCGATTGAAAGAGAGAAGACAGTGACAAGGGCTATAATAATGCCTAATTAGATATTCAGAAAAAGATGCTTAAAAATCAGAAATATATAATATTTAAAGATTTTTAAAGGCTGAGAACTTTTAAGAACTATTGCAGGATCTTCAGATCCCAGAAGCCAATACATCTCAAGTAGAATAAATGAAAATAAATTATATTTTAGACACATAACAGTGAGACTGCAAAATGACAAAGAAGAAACACTTTTAAAAGCTTCCAAGAAAATACAGATAACCTACAAGGGAATGACAATCAGAGTGATTTCTGACTTAACATCAGAAATAATGAAAACCAGAAGATTGCAAAAAAGTAGACTTACAGAAAATCACTGTCAGCCTAGATTTCCTTAAGCAAAGCTGTCTTTCAAAAACAAATAGTTTAGACAAAAATGAATGTTAGTTTGCCACTAAAAGATTACCCACTAAATGTAATAAATATATGTATTTTGAGCAGAAAATGATTCCAGATAGAAGATTTGACATGTAAAAAGGAATCATGTGCAAATATATTGATAAATATGTGAGCAAAAGTAAGAACCACTGACTGTAAAACTATTAAATTAATGGCTAGTTTATGGGGAAATACAGGCTAAAGCTAAAATACTTCCTAATAATAGTATATGTTTCCACCCAGGTATGGGCTTTGGACATGGGCTCTGACAACCGATTTTTCTAGTCCAGCAAACATTTCCTCAAAAAGATTTGTTAATTTGATTTTATCTGATTGATTATTAAAGAAAGACAATCATTGGTGGAATATAGCATATGCCAATTATATGTTAATTAATTAAGAAATTAACCTTTATCTAACCACTTAAAATACTTTACATCTGATATGGTTTGGCTCTGTGTCCCCACCCAAATCTCACCATGAATTGTAATCCCCATAATCCCCATGTGTCAAGGATGAGACCAGATGGAGGTAACTGAATCATGAGGGTGGTTTCCCCATGCTGTTATCATGATAATGAGTGAGACTCATGAGATTTGATGGTTTTACAAGTGTCTGGAATTTCCCCTGCTTGCACTCATTCTCTCTCTTGCTGCCCTGTGAAGAGATGCCTTCCACCATGATTTTAAGTTTCCTGAGGCCTCACTAGCCGTGCATAATCATCAGTCAATTAAACCTCTTTTCTTTACAACTTACCCTTCTTGGGTATTTCTTCATAGCAATGTGAAAATGGACTAATACAACATCTGTTTCAAGAAATTCATTCTGGATATCCTTTCAAATTGAACCTTTATTCCCATGCTCCTCCTCAGTAGCATGGTTAACGAACTCACCAAAAACACTAAGGCAACTAGTCTTGTATTGCTTAATTAGGGCAGGGGATGGAAGGACATTTGTGCTGTCTACCCTCCAATCCTTTGCCCAGGGTGGACACTGCTCATTAGTCATGGCACTGTTTGCTGCAGGGCCCAAATGGCATCTCAGAATCTTTCTTAAATGCTCCACACAAGCCACTGCTCATCTGCTCATCAATCAGAGCTAGCATTTCACATCAAACCTAGTTACCTTTCCCAGTTTAAAGGCTGCTGACTTTATCCCATATGGAAAATGGTTTGTGATTACTACTTCTTTTTTCAGCTGTTAAGAAGAGAAATGCCATTTTATTATTTGTCCTGGAGACAGTCTTTCACCCTTTGTTGCTGTCAAATAGTAATATATATATATATATGTATACATATATATATATATACATATATATACATATATATATATACATATATATATATATAAAGTAATACTAACATTGGCTTAGAAATTCACATTGGCATGGGCAAAGTAATCTGACTTTTAAGTATATGCACTCTATATTTGCTTATAAACAGTTGTACAAAAATTATGTGTTTTACTATATAACTCATAGTATAAGACCTCATATTTGTACAATGCTTTACAGTTGTCAAAGCACCTTACCATAAATTTTTGTTCCAAATTCTAAAGCAAATATATGTTCAGCAACGCTAAGTGACAAGAACTGTGCTGGCTGCTGGGGATATAAAAGTTCTTGCCCTCTTGAGTTTATAGCTGAGTAGGGGAAATAAAAACATCCACTAACGATGGAAGTACAGAATGACACTTTCTATGGTGGATACTAAGGGGGGTAGTATGATGCAGTAATTTAAAGTATGGACCTCAGACCCAGAAAAACCCGAGTTTTTCTGTACTTGTTCCTCAATGTACCAGATACCTGACCTACAGCTCTGTATTAGTGAGGATCTTCCTGAAAAACAGAACCAATCAGACGGATGGATAAATAGATAGATAATAGATAGACAGAGAGATAGACAGATGATAGATAGATACATAGTCAGATAAATAGACAGATAGACAGATTGATTTATTTTAAGGAATTGGTGTCCTAGCTCATGTTCTGTTGCTACAACAGAATACCACAGACTGGATAATTAATAAACAGAAATTTATTTAGCTCATGGTTCTGGAGGCTAGGAAGTCCAATACAAAGGAGCCACTTCTGGCAAGGGCTTCCTTGCTTTCTCCTGATATAGCAGAAGGCATCACAAGGTGAGAGAGGAAGAGTGTGCTCCTCATATAGCCACCAGTCTCATTATGCGGGCCTATTTGATCTTATCTAATCCTAATTACCTCCCTAAGGCATCACCTATAATCAGCATATGTATTGGGGAACACATTAAAACCATAGCTCCTATGATTATAGGAGCTGGCAAGTCAGTCTGAAATTTAAATTCTGTTGGAAACTGATTATGCAGTTTGGGTTCCAAAGGCAGTCTCAAGGCAGAAATCCTTCTTCAGGCTTTACTCTTAAGGCCTTCAACTGATTTGATGAAGACCACTCACCTATGGAAGATAATCTGCTTTACTCAAAATCTAATCATTTACATGTAAATTACATCAACTTATCACCATAGCCTAGCTAAGTTGACACATAAAATTAACAATCACAGGCTCAGTTCTTCATCAGTAAATGGGAATAATAATATCTGCTTCATAGGATCCTTGTATGGTTTAAATGCGATCGTTCTATTAGTGTTTGGCACAGTGTCTACAAGAAAGACCATGCTAGCAATCATCATGTTAGCATCATTGGTGTTAGTTCATCCTCCGCTCCTCTCCCTGGTAACCCTGGACCAGCTCCAGGGCAGAGGTCTCAGCCAAGCACAGACTTCCCCTCCTCCCAGCCTTTGTGCATATGGCTTCCTGTGCCCAGAACATTTAAGCCAGTCTTTGTACATGAACTAGGTATTCTAACTCTAACATGGCCCATAAATTAGGTTGAGCCAGGAAAAATTGGCAATCTTTGACTTAAGACAATCAGCAAGTTTATACGGTTCAGTTTAATAAAATTAAGCTACATTGCAATGCCATCAGTGTGGATTAAAATGAAACTCTAGGCCAAAATCCAAAAATAATTGAAAGTAAATAGGGAAATTAAATGTTAATCTGCAAACAAAATCTCTAAAATTCCTTTTCTTTCTCTTTGTCTCTCAACATACACACACACACATGCACATACTTATAAATAGTTGTGTGTGCTTGCATTTTTCTATTTAGACAATCTATATTAATAGATATATATATGTATTTATGTATCACATGAAACAAGGCCAGTAGCCCAATCTGTTCCTCTAATCTAACTTGGCTTTGCTCTCTCATCTAGTCCACATGCCCCCTCACCTTCTGATTTTATTCCTTTGTTTTTCCATAAGTAGTTCCCTGACCTTTCTGATGTAAACAACTCAAACTTGTGCCTTCCTAACAAAGACACAGCCTAGCAAAGAGGACAGCTCTGTAATGGAGGAAATTAATTAAGACACACATTAACCTTTTCTTTATGCTGTTATAGCATTTTATGCATATATAACCTATCTCCAGATTCCATTGTTTTTTCTCTGCTTATATCTGTGTTCTACAATTACAGCCACTCTATTAAATGAAAATAAAAAACAACAAATTTTTACACATTAGGTTTTTCTCCCATGACTGTATTTTTAAGAAATAATACTTTTGTGAATAGAACATATGATAAAAGCATGCCAAGATTCCCCAGGCCTCAAACTGTGCCTGTGGAGATCCCTTCAGCTGACAAGTTAGAGAACACTCTTCGATTCATCTAGTGGGAAGGAGGGTTAACCACTACTGAAGTATTTTAGTTTTTCTCATTTCCTTGTGCAAAGCCAGCAGGTACAAATTTATTTCTCACGAGCAGAGAACTTGCAAAGGTTACTTGACCCTGATGTGATAGAATTTTCTGAGCTCAGAAGATAAATAGCTTGTCTAAATTTCCCTGCTGGCCTCACCATGACTTTAAGGTTAATAAGGGAGTATTTAGAAGGCAGAAAGTATTTAGAGCTCTGGGAAGTGAAGTAACAAGACAAGGGAGAGGAACACTTATAAACATAAAGTAATACTGTACAAGGAAAGAGAGGAATCTCATTAATGACTTGAGAGCAGCCTTTGGCATCAAGCTCTATGAAGGATTCCTGGAAAACTTTGAGAAGCAGACCACCTTGAAGTGCTCAGCTCATCTTATTATATTCCCAAGGTAGTATTCTCTTTGGAGTGACCATCACTTGTTTGCTGAGAAAAGCTGACCTTCCTCTCATTAAAAATATATGCAACCATATCACATAACAGCTTATGTCTCTGATTTCCATTCTGTCTTTGAACATATTTGAAGTATTTACAATAATAGTGTGTTTGTAGTTTTATTTATTTGTAGCAATTATTTAAGAAAATCTGGTGGTGTATATATGGAAATATACACAATCATGTAAAAAAAAGCAAGTCAGAAGACTTTCAGCTCATAACAATTCAAGTTATACATGGGTTCTATTCTATCTGCAGTGAAATGATGCATACATAGCAAAACAGAAAATAGAAGTAGAGCAATTTTAACAGATTATCTGCGCATATTTCACTATATACACAAAAGATCTCTAAATATTGTATCTTTGCAAGAGTGTTTTATTCAGTATTTCAATTCATAAATTATATATTTTGAGAGTAACTTCTCAATTCACTTTCTGACAGAAGTTGCATAGAACCATTGGCTGAAATATAAGCTCAACTGCATGGAAATAGCAAGAAGCAGAGGATGAGGGATGAGAAATTACCTATTGGGTACAATGTACACTATTTGCATGATAGTTAACACTAAAAGACCAGGCCACCACTATGCAATATATCCATGTAATAAAACTCCTCTTGTACCCCCTAAATCTATAAAAATAAAAATGGAGAAAAATAAAAAATGTAAAATTTTTTAAAAGGAAGAAATAAAGATAATAGGAAACAGATAAAATCTCAAGACTAAAGGGTCATGTTACCTTCTGTATTACCAAAATTGTGATTCTACATGTTGTTGAACAGAAATAACTTACTAGGCTACATTAACAAATTTGAATTTTTTTCTTTTCTTTATTATTTTATTTTTAAATTGACAAATAGAAATTGTGTATATTTACTGTGTGCCCACATGTTGTTTTGAAATATGTATACATTGCATCATAGCTAATTCAAGATAATTAGCATATGTATAACCTCACATACTTATTTTATTGTGAGAACACTTAAAACTACTCTCAGCAATTTTCAAGAACACAATATGTTGTTATTAACTATAATCATCATGTTGTACAATAGATCTCTTGAACTTGTTCCTCTTAATTAAAATTTTGGATCCTTTGACCAACATCTCCCCAAACCCTCCTTGCCTCTCCAGCCCCTGGTAACCACCAGGGCTTTTATTCCTTTGTTTTTCCATAAGTGGTTCCCTGACCTGCTCTCTATTTTTATGAGTTCAACATTTTCAGATTCCACATATAAGTGAGATCATGCAGTATTTGTCTTTCTGTGCCTGGCTTATTTCAATTAACATAATGTCCTCCAGGTTCATCTGTGTTGTCACAAATGACAGGATTTCCTTCTTCATTAAGGCTGAATAGTATTCTATTGTTTATATATACTACATTTTCTTTATTCATTTATGGATAGAAGCTTAGATTGAGTTCATACGTTGGGTATAGATCTCATGAGACTTATTCAGTACCATGAGAACAGTTTGGGGGCATGATCATGAGGCCTCTCTAGCTACATGGAACTGTGAGTCCATTAAACTTATTTTTCTTTATAAATTACCCAGTCTCAGGTATGTCTTCATCAGCAGCGTGAAAACTGACTAATATAGGTATTGAGAATAATGCTGCAATGAACAAGGGAATGCAGATATCTGTTTGATATACTGATTTCTTTTGGATATATACCCAGAAGTGAAATTGTTACATTATATGGTAGTTCTATTTTTAATTTTTTGAGGACGCTCCATACTATTTTACATAATGTCTGTACTAATTTGCACTCCAACCAACAGTGTACAAGGGTTTTCTTTTCCCTGCACCCTCACAAGGTATATAGTGATATCTTATTGTGGTTTTGATTTGCATTTCTCTGATGATTAGTGATTTTGAGCATATTTTCATATATATGTTGGCCATTTGTATGTCTTTTTTGAGAAATGTTTATTCAGATCCTTTGCCAATTTTTGATCAGAATTTAGACTTTAATAAGAGGTAAGATGACTAAAGCCCAAGTTACTAATGTTGTAGATAGATGGTAACTGCTTAAAATGGATTATTTTCTAATATAATCAGCCTTATGCAGAAGCAAAGTCTGTTGCTACAGTTCCTAGCCCTCCCTGGACCATCCCTTTCCCCCACCTCCACCCCTCTATTATGCTTTTATAAGGCTAGTGGGCTGGTGCAACTCTGTGACTGGTAAAACCAATTTACCAGAGAGGAGAGATGGTCATTATTTGTCCAGTTTATATGTCTGTGAGCCAGGAGCTCTCTGAAGGCAGAGATGTTGTCTTCATTTTCACAATTCCAGAGGTAGGCAAAATAGTTTAGTAAAAAGAGATCATCAGTAACTTTGTATAAAATATAGAAGTGAATCAATCTCAGTCATTCCCGGGGTGATTTAGTTTATCTCATCCTTGACAATCAGGAATCTATCTGGAGGGTGGTTATGACGGGAAATAGAGAGAAGGTGAACGGGCAATGCCTAGAGCCTAGGGCATTATCCAAACAGACCAGAACTGAGTGGACTATAGGTCCTGGAAAGCCAATAATCAATAGAGTAGAGGATTTGCAAAAACAAACAAATCCTGGTTCATCCCAGTTTTCACTTCTTGACTATATGATTTTGGCCAATTCCCTTTCTTAGACTTGGTTTCTATTATCAAAATAGCACAGTGTGTGAAAATTAGAGATAGCATAAGCTTGTATGAGGCTAACAAATAATGGATAGAGACTAAATTATTTATAATTATTACAGTTATCTTTAATATCATTAATGTCAGTAAACAATTACCCCCAGAAAAGATAAAATTTTTTTAAAATGACAGTAAAGGAGAGACAAAGAGAAAATTTCTTCTTCACAATTTTGCCTATGGATGGCTCTTTTCCAATAAACTTTCTTTCTCTTTTTTTTTAAATGGTGCTATTAACAAGTAAACACCAAATCACTACGGTAAACTAATTGATACCAACTTTGTAAGATGCTAATTCCTACCCTCCCCACCCTCCTATATTATCTGAGACTGATTTCCGCAACAATTACAGTAAGCACACTCTGCTTTCTGTGGTCACGTAACCCAAACTCTTCAGATGCACAATTCATAAAGCCAGGATTTGTTTTGTAATCTAAGTAGTTATGAAATAATTAAACAAAAAAAGATTGGCTTCGTTCAATTGTTTCAGTGAGAGGTTCAAAGGCACCATAAGCCCTTGAAGTTGAACATGCAATAATAGGAAGGCAAGTTCTCAAATGTTAAAGTACATTCAGTCAGGTTCTTCTTCACATCAAGTACTTGGACAAACAGTGGCAAGGTGCTGTGGGTAGACCTTGGCCTCAGAAATCACCAAGAAGGGTAATAGTGAGGTCAGCAGCAAAATCCACATAGAACGAACAATTTGCCTCAATGATAATTCTCCTCTCAGTAAATCATTTCTGCTTAGGCTATATTCCACCAGTTTTAGAGTCTTTTTGATGCAATCCACACTTTTTTAGGAAATCCAATCATCAGAAATGTCTCAAAACATATGAGTCATACAGCATTTATCATACAATAAACTGGAACTTATTTTTCCAGTTAATTTGGGAATATTCAAATCAATTTGTAAATCAGGGGTGAACAAATTTCTTCTGTAAAGGGCCACATAGAAAATATTTTAGGCTCTGCAAGCCAGATAAACTCAACTCTGCTTTCACAGCACAAAAGAAATATGTAAATAAATAGGCATGGCTACTTATTTACCAAAATAGGTGAAGGGCAGGATTTGGACCACAGGCCATAGTTTGCTAACCCTGGCAAAATCTATATCAACATCTAAATCATGCTATAAAAATTACCAGTTAATTAATATCCGGTTGGAAACTTTATGAAACAATTGTGTGATTTTTCACCATCTCCAAGTAACTTTAGTAATTTAGTAATTTCAGTACTATGAGTATATGAGGTGCTTATTTGCTTAATGAATAAAGGGATGTGAGGTATCAAAAAGCAATGCTTTAAACATGCCATATAGCTCCCTATCCTGTAAAGTTTGTAAACTCTGTGAAGCACATCTGCCACTGTATTATGCTGACACTTTATTATTTAATTATTTTAATAACCAATTATTATTATTTTTATCATTGTGTGTCGATTTTTTAAATGTTTTTATTGTTACCATAAAACTAGTTCATTTAAGAAAATGTACAGGGTACATAATTGCTTATCCAAAAATCTTAAGGACAGATTTATTCTGTAATTTGGAATTTTTTACATTTTACAAAATTTATATAGTACATATACTGTAGTATATGTTTCCACACTCTAAATTGTGTGGGGCACTCATGCAAGCTCCATTTATGGTAAGTGTCCTATACAGCTATAACCATTTTTTATCTTTTATACCTTTTTTTTTACTGTAACTTCTCTATGTTTAGATACATAAATACCAATTGTGTTTAAACTGCCTACAACATTCAGTACAGTTACAGGTTGCACAGGTTTGTAACCTAGGAGCAATACACTACACCATAGAGCCTAGGTATGTAGTGGGCTATACCACCTCATATTGTGTAAGTATACTCTATGATGTTGACACAATGACAAAATAGCCTAACAACACATTCTCAGAAGGCATCCCCATTTCTAGGTAGCTCGTGACTGTACAATAATATTCTATATTCAGTTTTGTCTCCTGCCTTATTAATGAAGACTTTTGTATATTTGAATTTGAAATGGCATTTCTCATTTTGCCAACACACAGCACTGGAACGAAACAAGGGGAGACTGCAGCAGAGCCCTACCCTATTAAGGACACACAAATGGTAACTATTCTTACAAATGATAGCCATGAGTCAGACAACCCCTAACAACAGGCCCACTGTTTTTCTCCCATTCCGTGACACATATCTTCTCTTGTCCGTGTAACTGTTGCATCACTGAATGCATGAACTACTTCCAGTACATAAATCAATTATGAGGGCAATGATAATCATCAGATGAATTAAAGTCTTTATATCAGACAGTGTTTCTCGTTTTTCTGCATGCAGAAACCTGGTTGTTGTTTACATGTTGCAGATTCTAAGATCTGAAATTACACAGTTCTAATGAGAACGCATGGACACAGGAAGGGGAACAAACACATCAGGGCCAGTCGGTGGGTGGAGAGCAAGAGGAGGGAGAGCATTAGGAGGAATACCTAATGCATGCGGGGCTTAAAACCTAGATGACGGATTGATAGGTGCAAACCACTACGACACATGTATATCTATGTAACAAACCTAAACATTCTGCACATGTATCCCGGAACTTAAAGTAAATTTTTCAAAAAAGTATACAGTTTTGAAGAAAAAAAAATGCAAAAAAACTAGCTTTCTTTTGATTAAAAAAATAATTAAAAAAAGACAGAAAATATGTACACATTGTTCAATGGCTCAGTTCAAGTAATTAACATATGCATTACCCCATATCCATTTCAGTTTTTTGTAATGAGAACACTTAAAATCTACTTTTTAGCAGTTTTGAAGTATGCAATGCATTGTTGTTTCCTTTTTTTTTTGTAAAATGTCCTTCTGGAAACATTTTATTTACCTATAAAAGATGCAGACAAGTTACATCAAAAAAGAAAAAAAAATTACAGTTCTTCGGGAGCCTTTGGTATAGCTGGGGTGAGATAAAACAAATACCAAAGGATGAATAACAGCATTGAGTATCATGCCAATGTAATAAATTAAATAAATCACTAGAGTAGCAAGTATTAAATAATAGTCCACAAACTCAAGTGTGCAAGAAATAGCACATATATTTCTTTTCTAGATCAATTTAATTCTGGACCAGACTGAAAGGAAATTCAACTTGAGTCATGAAGAAGGCCTGAGTTGATGTAGAATTCAGGTCTGGGGAGGCCACCAGCCCCCTGCCCACATTAGTTATTCTGTGACACCATTTTCCAGTCTGCATGATCTCTTTAGACCCAAGGACTCTGCTGCTTCGAAGGCTTTCTTAGAGTTTTATACTCCATGGAAAGACTGGGTGCTGGCGCATTGAAGTGTTAAAGACTTTTTTGAAGACTATGATGTGGAAAATGGTGATGAGATAGAAAAATGTGAGCAAAGTTCTAGGCTGATTGGTAGAGAAGGCCTGTCTGAGGGGGTGTGTCTTCTGCTTGCACCATAGAAGGTGAGATCAAACGTCCTACTCAAAACTGGTTTCAATGTGGATGAAGCCACACAGTCACTGAGAGGGTTGAAAAGGTTTATTTACTCACATAATGAGGCTTTCAGTGGAGAGCAAGGCAGACGCTCGAGCTCGTCTGAAACGGCTTGAGAAAAGGAAGAAGCATGTGGCTTGATTTTGTGTTGCAGTTAGAGGGTAGGGCCCAGGCAAGGGTCCCCAGGTGTGGTTGGGGCTGTATGGTTTGACCTTTCCCCTGTACCTGCGTGGAGTGAATGTGCCGGTTTTCTTATTGGCTTGCCCAGAGGAGTAGGACTTGAAGCTGTCCTTGGTTAAACATAAAAAAATGGAGTTTGACTCCTTGTTCCAGTGAGGCATATTAGTTGAGACCGAAGGATGAAAGAACTGGAGGAAGAGCATCCCAGACAAAAGGAATGCATGTAAAAGCCCACGGTGGTGAAAGTCCTTGAACGTTTGAGGAACAGAAAGAGGCCAGAGTGGTGGGAATTTGGCAAGCAGAGGAAGATGCGGTTAGAGAGGCCAGAGCATGCAGGGCTCACTGAGTCATGGCTGCGAGTTTGGATTTCATGGTAAGTGCAATAGAAAGCCATTAAAATCTGGTAGCTTGACGTGAAATCAGGACTTTATCGCAAGCTTGATAAGACCTGATATGTACATATAGTGAAACAGGAAGAAGAGACAAATCAATGGAATGAATGTCTCTAACATTATTTTATTTTTTTCGAGATTGTGTACCCAGATAAACCTAACTCTCTTGCACCAAAGAGTTTAGCCTAAAGTTTAAGACAGGTTTTGGATTTCTGCAAAACTTTTCCCACCTCACTCCCACCCTCACCATAGTGAACACAACATTCTATGGCTACTGAATAAATAATTAAACATAAATATAGGGAAAATATATATACATTTGAGTAGTAAACTAAGTACACTTTATATATACAGTCCTCCCTTGGTATCCCTGAGGAATTGGTTCCATGGATACCAAGATCTGTGAATTCTCAAGTCTCTGATATACAATGGTGTAGTATTTGCATATAATCTATGCACATCCTACCATACACTGTAAATCATCTCTAGATTACTTATAATACCTAATACAATGTAATATACAATGTAAATGCTACGTAAATAGTTGTTATACTCCATTGTTAAGAAAAGAATGACAAGAAAAATGTCTGTACCTGTTTAGTACAGACGCAATTTTTAAAAAATATTTTTAATCTGCAGTCGATTGAATCCATGAATGTGTAACCCACAAATACAGAAGGCTAACTGTACATATTCAAGTATCATATATAAATACATACATATGTTCATATATATACACATGCATCTATATGCCTGTGTATATCTACATACATATGTGCATTAAAAGAAAAATTGCAGATAAAATAAAATTAACAGAGTTTATTTGAGTATTAAAGGATTTATGAATTAGGCAGCATTCAAAACCAGGAGAGGTCCAGAGAACTTCACCCAATAGCATGAGCAGTGAGGCTTCAGAGGCCAAAGACAGAAGCAAAGTTGAGAAATCACCTGATTGGCTATAGCTAGGCATTTGCTTTATTTGGCCACTGTATGATCAGTTAGCTGCCTAAAATTGGCTGAAGCTTAGCTGTTTGTGAAAGGCTGAAAACTATTTGTTACACAAAATCTGCTCCTAAATTTTGGTTTATGTATAAATTAGGTGGCAGATTTTTATGTAGACACTCAAAGTATGGAGATGGCCTCAGGCTATTGGCCTTCTGCTTATTTAATTTAACTCACATGCAGATATGTATGGGTACACACACACACGCAGATCTTGTGGGTATGTGGGCGGGGGGAGCAGGAGGTGTGGAGGGAGCTGGGAAGTGTTGTAGTAGACACTGATATAAACTAACATCAGAGCCAGATCTTACATTCAGCTGGAACGGGATCTAGCTAACCTGCAGCAACTTAAATTTCCCTGATGCTTATTTCTGTTTGTACCACTGCTCCTGTACTATAGGCCTTGGGCAGTTCTCAGCCTCATCCTCTGTCAGTGGGCATCTCTGAAGAGGCCTCCCTGATAAAGACAGCATTAGAGCACCAAACCTGTGCAGCTCTCATAGATGACTCTGTCCCTCTTCTTCCTTCTCTGTCTCATCTAAATTTTGACTTCTCTGTTTGTCTGCAGCCTTCCATCTGCTTCGTGGAGTGTCTCTTCCCTCTCTCAGCTTGGCATATTCAGACTGACCATCCTTTCTATTAGCATGCCCATTCTATGATCCCACAAGGTAGCACCCTTGGTTTTTGACCTTGCCTGCTGTTTGACTCTGCCGAGAAAATGGCACAGTCCCCTCACATGGCACTAACAACTGGTGTTCATGGCAACATGACCCCATGTGATGTACCAGGTGCAAATGAGAGGTCACAGCAGGGTACTCGTGCAGCTGTATCTTCACCTATGAACTCAAATAAGGCAGCTCTTTGTGAAGCAGTGGGGAGGGAATCTTTAGGTAGTAAAAAAACAACATGAACTAAACTTTAGATTCAAACTGAAACCCTGGAAACCCTGTGATCTTAAAACATGTACTTGCTTCTCTGCCTCACAGCACCAGACCATCTGCCAACCTCCTTCCTGAGCAGAGTAGTTTCTAGGGCCAAGACCAAGAAACTTCACGTAATTTATTTGCTCTCTGAGCCAGACAGAATCCAGGGACCCAGAAAGGAAAGTCCTGAGTGAGGATGAGAGCACTGCTTTTTTGGAAAGAGCTTGGCCCTCTAAGATCCACATAATCCTTGAAGAAAGGTGGGTATCAACCTGCCCAAATGGTCCTGGGATGACTGTCCAACTTCCTTATCCCTGAGAGGCTCCGGAAGGTCAGAGCAGGTGAGCTGAATCCTCTATGTGATGAGGCAAAGAGAGCAGCATTAATCTTTATACCAAAGAAACAGAAATCAAGAATGGGGGCACACTATGGATCACTGCTGCATAAGATATGAGCCCCGTAAAGCACTGGTGTGCTTAGTCAGGAAAAAATATGGAAATCTCTCCTCTAAGGCAACATTTGGGTCAGTGAGTACTATTTCCATATAAGAATGGATGTTCCTTGAGGTTAGGAACAAAAATGAATGAATGAATGAACGAATGAATGTAGTAGTAACTCCATAACCCAAGTCAGCCTCTTCTTAGGTGAATGATTTACCAAAATTATCTGCATGGTACATCTCCAAGGAACACCTGAGTAGTATAATACAAAAGGCAGGGACAGAAAATTGGGAGGCTCAAGTGTTAGTCCCAGATCTGTCATTAATTCTGTGACATTAAGAGAACCCCTTCACATATTTGCTAATTTTCAAACTTCTGAAACTTGAGGGATTTGGACTAAAAGAGCTCTAAGCCTCTTCTATCATTAATATTATATTCCATTCCTTTCTGAAAAATTGTTTTAGTTTATACTGGAAATGTTAACTGCCCCTCTGGACAGTTCCTGGTTTGTGGACAGTTTTCTTATTCAGATATGCTATGTTTGCACACCACCTGTATCTTAAATTTTCTCCACCACAGTGTTCTCCTCTGAGTCTGTTCTCTCACCTGTATAATGCCCCAACACCTTGTTCCAGGTGAGAGCAGTAGTCTCAATTGTCTGCTGACTGGTGATCACCTTGACTACCATGTCAATTCCTTTTCTAAGCGTTAACCAGTGAAGGTTATTGAAGGTGAGTTGCTTTTACGTGGCATAAGCTTAAGAGAACAAAAGCCATTACCAACACTCCAAACAGCAAAGAACATTCTGAAAGGATCTAGGGCCACTTGCAAAATGCCAGTAAATCTTTAGTTCTTAATGGGGTCAAAAGAAGCTACTAAAACTTTACTTTTTTAAAAGGTGGGATACTCTGCGGTGTTTTAGATTAAGAGTTTTAGGCTGCTGCCTGGCAACAACCCTAAAGACAAGAGTAGCTTAGGACCTGAAGAAATCTAGTAAATTAGGAAAGAAAATTGCCTGATGCCTGTGTCAAATTCATTCTCGTTTAGTAGTTCTATAAAAGGACAGTATTTTCTTTCTTAGAAATTACAGAACGAGTAAGTTGACTTTGGTAAAGGAGAAACATGCTTGGTGCACTTGCCATAAACCTATCATTTATGAGTTAACACTCTTTTACATTCATGTCCTAGGCCCCATCCTATTGAGTCTCCCCAAAATCTAGGAAAATAGGTGCAGCAGGAAGACCCTAAGCAGTTGTTACACAGTATCCCATTCATGCAAGCTTTTCTTAAACACTGCAGTGACCCAGAGCTCACTACCCATTGGATGGATCAATACTTTGTTTTGACTAACCTATTGTATTTTTGAAAAGTTCTTTTGGAAAGTTC
Source organism: Hylobates moloch (assembly GCF_009828535.3). Lineage (NCBI taxonomy): Eukaryota > Metazoa > Chordata > Mammalia > Primates > Hylobatidae > Hylobates > Hylobates moloch. The sequence continues at coordinate 3,644,573 of NW_026652302.1, read as the reverse complement.
TTCCTTAAGAACTGTATTTTTCTCTAGGTCACTTTCAAATGCTGCTCCTCCATCTTCCGTATTTTTTATACTGTCTTAGCTGGGATAATGAACACTAGCTACTGCCACACATAAGCCTCAAATTCTGAGTGGCCTAAAACAACAAAAGTTTCTTTCTTGTTCAAGTCAAGTGCAATGTAGGTTGGAAAGCCAGCTCTATCATGTAGCTTCATCACCTGGAACACACTGCCACAGCAAGCTAAAAGAAATTTGGCAGAGGCGGATTGGTTCTTATTGACTCTGTCCACAAGTTGTACCAACACATCTGCTCCTAGCCGGTTGGCCAGAACTAGCCACAAGGCCTCAGCCTAACTGTAGGGATCCTGGGACATGTAAGAAAACACATGGAATTTAGTGGATGCTAATTGTATCTGTGAAACTGTTCCCCCAACCAAGCACACTGATTGGAAGGATGAGGCAGGTACTAAGTTTTGATGCATCAAATTTATATTGAAACCTGCAACAAGATCATGCCGAAGAAAAGCTAGTGCTTCACACTCTGATCATGCACAGAGAGCCCAGCTATCACTCTCTCAGAGTCTGACATCCGGCTCTGCTGTCTTTGTGTAGTGCCTAGAATAAGATGGTCAGTAGCAGATTTATATATCTCCTACTTCCCCTCTTTTCTGTGACTTTCCTCCAGTACAGGCTGGGTGTTTAGAGGGCCTTGTAGCATACCATCCAGCCATTTACAATTCCTGTTTCCTGGGAGAATTTCATCCTCATGTCTCCAGACATCAAGAATTTGACAGCATGAAGGAAGGATGCCACATAATTAATGTCATTTATGTTAACTAAAATCATGTTAACTAAATGTATTATGATAGCTCTATAGTAAGTGTACTGTTTTTGCATTTCTGGTATTCTCAAAGGACTGGGCATGAGATTATATCTAGGGAATAGATGTTAAGACTTCTTCACTAGGCCAATGAAACTCTCTATTTCAAATGAGAAACTGAGCCTCAAAGAGATTGAATGATTTATTCATGTCCTGTAAATGGTAAAAGCAGAACAGGAACCCAGGACATGTGACTTTTTTTTTTTTTTTTTTTGGAGTCTTGCACTGTCACCCAGGCTGGAGTGTACTGGCATGATCTCGGCTCACTGCAGCCTCTGCTTCCTGGGTTCCAGTGATTCTCCTGCCTCAGCCTCCCTGGTAGCTGGGATTACAGGCACGTGCCACCACCACTCCCAGCTACTTTTTGTATTTTAAATAGAAATGGGGTTTCACCAGGTTGGCCAGGCTGGTCTCGAACTCCCAACCTCAGATGATCCACCTACCTTGGCCTCCCAAAGTGCTAGGATTACAGGCATGAGCCACTGCACCCGGCCTGGGATATGTGACTTCTAATCCAGTGCAAAGTGCTTTGTTAAGAGCATGCCAAGAACTAGATTCCAATCTCCTCTGTGCTATCCCATTTCAAACGTCAGAATGCCAACCTGACTCTTCAGAGAAGAAAAAGAGAGACAGCAGGCCCACTCTCTGATAATAGTACCTGTGGTGTCAGCAACAAGCCAATAATAGGCAGTGGCAAATGCACATTTACATTATGCAGAAATTAGTAGCATCATGGGACAATAAGAGGCCTTGGATGGAATAATTGCTTCCCTGTAGGGTGCTCAAGCCACTCTAGTTTGCTGGTGCCCAGACTATAAATGAATTTGCACTGGAGGTGTGAATGCAGCCAACACAATGGAATTGAAAGGGGAGGAGGCAGCCATAGGCATGGAATTTTCAAAACCAAATAGTATGTGAATTGTTGAAATGCTGTTCAGGAAAATTCACACCACTTTAAACGCTTCAGACTCAGAGAAAGGAAAAAGCAAAATAGCACTATGTATGGCGTGGATTCTGTCCTGATTCCTGCAAATTGTGAGTAGTCAACATCCACTTTTGTAATAATAGCCTGGATTGGTATATCAAAAGCCCTTGTTAAGCAGCCGTGAATTCTGTAAACATGTTTTACTCTTTCACTGGTACTACCATCATTACATGATAGTAACTGGGCAGTCCATTATGTTGTGGGGTACAATTACTCACGAGAGAGTACATTCATAACAGTACATTCAGATGACCTCAGATGCCCCCAGCATGCTATCCCATGGCAGAATCAGGCATCAGATTACAAAAAGCTTCGGACAAAACCAGAAAATTCATGAGACCTCAGTGGCAATGGCAAATGCATCATAGGCAAGAAATGAATTGATTTTCACCTATGGCATTTGCATGTTAATCTTGTAATCTCATCTAGTTCTTGATCATTCTGGAAGGCAAAGCGATCTCATTTGTCCCCATCTAAATGCATTGTTTAAAAACCCCCTTTGATTTATATAGTCCCTGCCTTTTTATGCATAGCAATAATTGTTTATATTTGAGTTTTTGCATTTATATGGCCAGATTTTAACAATGTATTATTTGAGACTTTATGGTGTTTGTAAAGTAGGTTAGACAGATATTATTATCCTCATATTTTAAAATAAGGAAATGAAATGTGAGAGTCAGTAAAGTTAGGTACTTTGCCAGTGTATTAGTCAGGGTTGTCTAGAGGGAAAGAACTAATGGAATATACATATATATATGAAGGGGAATTTATTAAGTATTAACTCACATGATCACAAGGTCCCACAATAGGCCGTCTGCAGGCTGAGGAGCAAGGAGAGCCAGTCTGAGTTCCAAAACTGAAGAACTTGGAGCCCGATGTTCGAGGGCAGGAAGCATCCAGCACCTGAGAAAGATGTAGGCTGGGATGGTAGGCCAGTCTCTATTTTCATATTTTTCTGCCTGCTTATATTCTAGCTGCGCTGGCAGCTGAATAGATTGTGGCCACCAGATTAAGGGTGATTCTGCCTTTCCCAGCCCACTGACTCAAATGTTAATCTCCTTTGGCAACACCCTCACAGACACACCCAGGATCAATACTTTGTACCCTTCAATCCAATCAAGTCGATACTCAGTATTAACCATCACAAGTCCAACCCTTGTCAACTTGAACCCATACACATCTCCTGAGATCATACAAAATCTTCAAATAAAGACAATAATAAGGTTTTAATTACACCTAACATAATACAATTGTCCTTCGTACAACTGAAACTCACCAATCCCCAACCCAAAGCTATTACATAAAGTTAACAATATTTAAATGCTGATGTGAAGTCAATAAATCTTATGTTACATGATAAAGGAGAAAGGAAATGAAGACATTTTCTTAGTACACGTGTACACATGCACAAACATGTTTTTAACAAAAGAAGGAGGAAATACTCATGACAGTTACGGTCCTCATTTCTGCAGTTGGTCATGTGGTTGTAGCTGGTATTGATGACTACCTTCTTCTACTACCCATTCTGTGTTCCCTTTGCCTTCAGCAAGCACCTCAGCAGGTCATAGTTTTTTTTCCTGGTGGAGTGACCCAAACCTTCATTCCTGAAGCATCTGGGTCATTTGTAGTCCTGCCTGGATTGGGCTCTTGTAGTTTCCCATTGACCTTAATCACAGGGCATGGTAATACTAAGAGATGTCCTAATGGATCTCCTCTATTCCATGCATACTCTTCCTTACCTCCATTGTGGAGTAGTAGACTGATTTCATCTCGATATTCCGGGTCAATCACCCCACCCAACACTGTAACTCCCTTCTTACTCTGTTGACTTAAAGGTAGGAGGAGCCCAAAGTGTCCAGGTGGCAATCATAACTTAAAGTTTAATAGAATTGTTGTTGTGTCTCCTGGTGGTAGCATTCTTCCCTCTAGAACTAAGACCTCTAGGCCAGCAGAACATAATGTCACAGGAACAAGAAGCAAACATTTTATTAGTAGATCACTAGTGGTGATGGTGAGTGGTACCACTTCCACTTCTACCTGCTGCAGAACCTTTTCCTGTTCTGGAACCCACTCAAAACTGGAAACCTTTCAGGTCACTCAATAAATGGGCTGGAGTAACACACCCAAATGCGGAAGGTGCTGCCTCCAAAATCCAAATAGGCGCACTAGGCGTTATGCCTCTTTCTGAGTTGTAGGAGGGGCCAAATACAGCAACTTATCCTTCACCTTAGAAGGAATATCTCGACAGGCCCCACACCACTGGACTCCTGGAAATTTTACTGAGGTAGACAGTTCCTGAATTTCAGTTAGATTTATTTTACATCCTCTGGCATGCAAATGTGTCACCAGTAAGTCCAGTGTGTTTGCTACTTCTTGCTCACTGGATCCACTCAGCATAATGTCATCAATGTTATGGACCAGTGTGATATCTTGAAGAAGTGAGAAGCAATCAAACTCTCTCTGAATAAGATTATAACTCTCTCAGAGAGTTGATATACCCCTGAGGTAGGACAGTAAAGGTATATTACTGGCCTTACCAGCTGAAGGCAAATTGCTTCTGGTGGGCTTTATGGACAGGAATAGAGAAAAAGGCATTTGCCAAGTCAATGGCTGCATACCAGATACCAGGAGGTGTGTTAATTTGCTCAAGCAATGAAACCACATCTGGTACAGCAGCTGCAATTGGAATCACCACTTGGTTAAGCATAGGATAATCCACTGTCATTCTCCAAGATCCATCTGTTTTCTGCACAGGCCAAATGGGAGAGTTGAACAGGGATGCGGTGGGAATCACCACTCCTGTGTCTTTCAAGTCCTTGATGATGGCACTAATCTCCGCAATCCCTCCAGGGATGCGATATTGTTTTTGATTTACTATTTTTTCTAGGCAGAGGCAGGTGTAATGGTTTCCATTTGGCCTTTCCCACTGTAATAGCCTTCACCCTACCAGTCAGGGAGCCAATGTGGGGGTTCTGCCAGCTGCTAAGTGTGTCTACACAAATTATTCATTCTGGCACTGGGGAAATGACCACATGATGAGTCCGGAGACCCACTGGACTCACTGTAAGTTAGATCTGAGCTAAAACTCTATTAATTACCTGACCTCCATAAGCCCCCTACTTTAATTGGAGGACCATAATGATGTTTTGGATCCCCTGGAATCAATGTCAGCTCAGAGCCAGTGTCCAGTAGTCCCCTAAATGTCTGATCATTTCCTTTTCCCCAATGCACAGTTACCCTGGTAAAAGGCTGGAAGTCTCCTTGGGGAAGTATGGGAGAAAGATTCACTGCATAAATTGTTGGTAATGTAGTGGGGTCCTTCCTCAAGGGGATCCAGCTTCCCCTTCATTCAAGGGGTTCTGAGTCTGTAACTGGCTCAACTCTGGAAATTGATTGAGGGGCCATGATTCTCTGTTTTTATAATTCAAATTATTCTCTTGTCCATTCGACCTATAAGTTTTCTGCTTGTATAAATTAAGTAGGAATGCAGTAGGTTTCCTATCAATTTTACTTCTAAGAACACTATGATTAATTAGCCAATGCCAGAGTTCTACATGAGTCAGACTATGCTGATTGCTGCTTTGCCTCTGCTGTCCATTATGGTGGCTACACCCACCTTGCCTTTGACAGTTGAGTGCTGCCACTTGGCCCCTGCCACCTTGGGATCCAATTATTCCCACTGTATTTCAATTTTGTAGTTGAGTGACTGTGGCTCTGTTAGCTCTGACATACAGAGAAGAGCAATTACAGGGCTCTTCAAGGATGCAGGTGCTGCCCTCACAAATCTGTTTCACAAGGCAATGGTCAAGGGTATATCCTCCGGACCCTCCCAGCTGGGATGAGTAGGTCTAAAGTGGCTAATACACTTCCCCATCCCAATCTCCCTAAGCCTTTGGATCCCTTCCTCTATATTAAACCAAGGAAGATCAGGCATTTCCAGCTCACTCACAGTGGGCATCTTTTAGTCCATATTTCAGCTAACCAAGCAAATAAACTATTAGAACCTTTTTTAACTCCCTGAGCTGCAACATTAAATGCAGAGTTCCTATTTAGTGGGCCCAAATCAATAAATTTAGACTGATCCAACTCTATGTTCCTTCCACCATTATCCCACACCTTTAATATCTATTCCCATGCCGTTCTCCATATTTCTGCTTATATAAATTAGAAAACTCAAACAGTTCTTTTCAAGTGTAGTGCGCCTCCTCATGGGTCATGCTCTCAACCTCGCCTCTAGGGTCCGCTGGGACTTTAGTCTAGTTATAGGTCTAGAAGCAAACAGAGCTGTTGGGGGTGGATCCTGAAGAGAATCAACATTATCTTGCCTGGCAACTGCCTCAGGGGGGGCCACCACTGTGTCCTCAGGCAGCACAGGGTTTATTTTCTCAAAGGTGGAAAGGCTGATGGCAGCATGGGTCGGGGAGGCTATGTTGCCACTGCTGGGGATGGGGAAGCTGTTTCCTCTGGCAAAAAAGGTACATCAGAGTTTACAAACTCAGTGCTCCCAGCTTCATCAGGGTCTTCCCACACATTCCCATTCCAGGCTACAGGGTCCCATTCTTTTCCAATCAATGCCCTCATTTTAACAGTAGACATCTGGTGAGGCAGTGCCTGCACCTTTTGTTGCAGGTCAGCCACTTGCATGATAAGAGCTTGTATCTGTTTTCCCACAATTTCAGCTCTTTCTCTACAGGAGATAAGACTCTCACTCAGGGCAATCTTAGCAGAATTGAGGCTCAGTATCTGCTTCTGAAGCCGGGAGATAGAATCCCCAAGTTCAACATTTTCTTTCATCACTTTTTTCACTGAACTTAGGAGAAACCAACCAGCTTCATGATGTTCCTTGGTTCTCCACATGTTGTCAAAGGTATTATGTATAGAGTAACTAAACTCCTTGCTCCTCATGAGCAATGAATCAGGAGTGTCAAATGCATTTATTTCACATAACTCTCTAAACAATTCACAATAAAGACTATCAGTGTTCTTCATACTATCAGAAGTAGATCCTTAGCATTTTGTGGTCTAATCATATTAAGCAGCCAACTCTAGAAACCCCAAAACCAATGAAAGAACTCTGTCCTTAATATTCTGTCCCTCTAGAACCATTCCTTGTACCAACATCTGTAGTAGTCAGGGTTCTCTAGAGGGACACACCTAATGGTTCAAGCAATTATCCTGCCTCGGCCTCCCGAGTAGCTGGGACCACAGGCATGTGCAACCACACCTGGCTAATTTTTGTACTTTTAGTAGAGATGGAGTTTCACCATGTTGGCCAGGCTGGTCTCAAACTCCTGACCTCAGGTGATCCATCCACCTTGGCCTCTCAAAGTGTTGAGATTACAGGTGTAAGCCACTGTGCCCAGCCTCCACCACCTTCTTATCTTTACCACCCCACAATTCCTGCCCAGGAAGACGGTCTCCTCTGGCTGGCTAAAATTACAATTCTAGAACTCTCAGAACCAATGCTACATGGGGAATGGAAAGAATTAACTCCTGGTAATCAAGAATTTCTGAAAAATGCTGCTCTCTGCTGTTGCACACTTTATTTCCTTTTGTTGTCCAATTAATGAAAGATTAGTAGAAAATAGTCTGGAAATGAGGCTTTAGGGGCAAGAAATTTTCTTATCAAGACATCACAGTAACTGTAATCAGTTAACAGTAATTTATGCAATATCACAAAGTACAGATTGGGCAGTTTAAAACTAATAAACAGGAATAAGTAGCAACCTTGCTGCAAACAGAATTCTAGAAACTCTCAACTTAGTATACTGTATCAAGCAAAGTTTTATTTCAAACATGAAGGAGAAATAAAGACTTTCCCAGAAAAACAAAACCTGAGAGAATTCAACATCAGACATGTCTTACAAGAAATACTAAAAAGAGGCCTTCAATATGAAAGGATACTAGTGTGCAACAATAAATGATCTGAAAGTATAAAACTCACTGGTAAAAGTAAGTACACAGACAAAGACAGAATATGTTAATACTTTAAACTTGTTGTGTAAAACATTCATATATTTATTGTGAAGACTAAAAGACAAACCTACAACAATTTGTTCAGAGATAGATAATATAAAAAGGTATAGAGACAAAAAACGTCAAAAAATGGAAAAATTGAGTTAAAGTGTAGTTTTTTTAGGTTTCTCTTTGCTTTTTTGTTTGTTTTTCTTTGTGATTAGAGTTGTTATCAGTTTAAATTGGTTTTAAGATGTTTTTTACAAGCTTCATGGTAACCACATTGTCAAAACCTATACTAGATACACACACACACACACAAATAAAAAGCAAGAAATTACAACATTCTACCAGAACAAAATCACTTATGCACAAAGAAAAATAGCAAGAAAGGAAGAGAGGACTAACAAAGCACTCAGAAAACAAATAACAAAATGGCAGTACTAAGTTCTTACCTATCAATAATAACATTGCATGTAAATGGACTAAATTCTCCAATTAAAAGACATAGAATGTCTGAATGGATAAAGAAATAAGACTCAATTATATGCTGCCTAGAAGAAACTCATTTCACCTATAAAGACTATAAAGACACACAGACTGAAAATGAAGGAATGGAAAAAAAAACTTTTCCATGCAAATGGAAACAAAAAAAAAGAGCAGGGGCTAGCATGACATCAGATAAAATAGATTTCAAGACAAAAACTATGAAAAGAGACAAAAAAGTAATTATACAATCATAAATGGGCCAATTCAACAAAAGGATATAACAGTAGTAAATACATATGCATTCAATGCTGGATCACCCACATATATGAAGCAAACATTATTAATGCTAAAGAGAAATGTAGACCCCCCCAACGCAATAATAGTTAAGAACTTTAAAATTTCACTTTCAGCATTGGACAGATTATATAGACAGAAATTCAACAAAGAAACATCAGACTTAATCTGTGCTATAGGCCAAGTGGACCTAAAAGACATTTACAGAACATTTTATCCAACAGCTACAGAATACACATTCTTCTCATTAGCACATGAAACATACTCCAGGATAGACCATCTGTTAAAGCATAAAACAAGTCTCAAAAATTTCAAAACAAAAATTGAAATTATATCAACTATCTTTTATGAACACAATGAAATAAAACTAGGAATCAATAACAAGAGGAACTTTGGAAACTATAAAAATATGTGAAAATTAAACAACATGCTACCAAGTGACCATTGGGACAATTAAGAAATTAAGAAGAAAATTTAAAAATTTCTTGAATCAAATGACAATGGAAACATAAGACACCAAAATCTATGGGTTATAGCAAAAGAAGTTCTAAAAGGGAAGTTTATAGCAATAAATGTCAACATCAAAAAAGTAGAAAGAAAAAAAACAACCTAATGATGCATCTTAAAGAACTAGAAAATCAAGAACAAGCCAAATCCAATTAGTAGAAGAAGAGAAATAATAAAGGTCAGTGCAGAAATAGAAGAAATTGAGACTAAATAAATATAAAAGTTTAATGAAATTACAGGTTTTTTTTGAAAAGATAAAATTAGCAAAACTTATGCCAGACTAACTTAAAATACAAAGAGAAGAGCCAAATAAATAAAACTAGAGATGAAAAAGGAGACATTACAATGGATACGACAAAAGTTAGAAGGATGATTAGAGACTATTATGAACAACTATATGCCAATACATTGAGAAACCTAGAAGAAATGGATAAACTCTCAGACACATACAACCTTCCAAGATTGAACCATGAAGAAATAGAAAATCTGAACAGACCAATAACAAGTAATGAGATCGAATTAATAACAAACAGTTTCCCATCAAAGAAAAGCCCAAGACCTTATGGCTTCACCTGTTGAATTCAACCATTTAAAGGACTAATACCAATCCTACTAAAACTATTCCAAAAAATTTAGCAGGAGGAGAAGTAAATAGCTATCCTTTTAGAAAAACAAATACTTTATCAAGGTATAATTGACATAAACTATATATTGAAAGTATGTAATTTGATAAGTTTTAGTTTATGTAAACTCCATGAAGTCATCCCTACAAGATACCTTATTCCCCTTTATATTCTCTCCCTCCAAATCTTTATCCTCATCTTCAGGCAAAAGCAGGAGAAGAAGGGTGTCTCAGCTCCAGAAGAAAAAATAATTTGCTCATATCCTTCGCCCACATGTTCTCACTCATAGGTGGGAACTGAACAATGAGAACACATGGACACAGGAAGGGGAACATCACACACCAGGGCCTGTTGTGGGGTGGGGGGAGGGGGGAGGGATAGCATTAGGAGATATATCTAATGTTAAATGATGAGTTAATAGGTGCAGCACACCAACATGGCACATGTATACATATGTAACAAACGTGCACATTGTGCACATGTACCCTAAAACTTAAAGTATAATAATAAAAAAAAAGAAAAAAGAATTTGCCTTTTCTCTACCTTATTCTCTCTGTACTCTTGGCTGATTAGATGGTGCCCACACACATGGGTTGAGGACAAATCTTTCTTACTCAGTCCACTGATTTAAATTCCAATCTCTTCTGGAAACGCCCTCACAGACATAGTCAACTATTTGGGTATCCCTTAATCCAGTGAGGCTGACACATAAAATTAACCATCACAAAGTACATTAAAGATTGGCATGTCTTGGAGAGTTGCCCCTTATATCATTATGTAATGCATATCTTTATGCCTGAAAACTTACTATGCTTTGAAGCATATGGTATCTGAAATTAATATAGCTACTACCACTTACTTTTACAGCTTTCTTTGAATAGTGATAGCATGGTGTAAATTTATCTGTATTTTAACTTTTAAACTATTAGTGTCTTTCTGTTAAAAGTGCCTTTTTTATAGGCAACAAAATTGGGTTTGACAGTATATGCCTTTAAATGAAATATTAAGCTCACATTTATTGTGATCATTGATATGCACCTATGTTAGCCTAATGGGGTTCCCTTTGTAAGTGACCTGCCCCTTCTCTCTTAGCTGCCTTTAACATTTTTTCTTTCATGTTGACCTTAGAGAATCTGAAGACTACGTGTCTTGAGGATGATTGTCTTGTATAGCATCTCTCAGAGGGTCTTTGGGTTTCCCGAATTCAAATGTAGGTTTCTGTAGTGATATTGGGGAAAATTTTGTGGATCTTTTAATATATTTTCCAAGTTGCTTTCTTTCTCTCCCTCTTCTTCAGAGAAACCAGTGATTCATAGATTTGGTCTGTTTACATAATCTCATATGTCTCACAAGTTTTGCTACTTTTTTTGTATTATTTTTCTTTATTTGTGTCTGACTGAGTTAACTTGGAGAACGAGTATTCAGCTCTGAGATTTCTTCCTCAGCTTGGTCTATTCTGTTAATTCTTGCAGTTGTATTACAACATTCTTATAGTGTGTTTTTTCTACTCTATTGGATCAGTTTCATGGTTTCTCCACATAGCCATTTTGTCTTTCATTTCCTGTATTGTTTTATTGTATTGTTTAGATCCTTGGATTGAATTTCAACTTTCTCCTGAATCTCGATGATCTTATCTTTGTTCCTATTCATCTTCTGAATTCTATGTCTGTCATTTCAGCCATTTAAGCCTGCTTAAGAACCACTGCTGTGGAACTAGTGTGGTCATTTGGAGGTAAGAAGACATTCTGGCTTTTTGAGTTGCCAGATTTCTTGCATTACTTCTTTCTTATTTGTGTGGGCTGATGTTCCTTCAATCTTTAAAGTTGATGTCCTTTGGATGGGTTTTTTTTTCTTTTATCTTCTTTGATGCACTTGGGGTTTTGATTGTGGTATAAGCCTTCAATCTTTAAAGTTGATGTCCTTTGGATGGGTTTTTTTT